>NW_005371168.1:403465-461931 GCF_000412655.1 Myotis brandtii
TATATTTTTATTGATTTCAGAGAGGTAGGGAGAGGGAGAGAGAGATAGAAACACCAATAATGAGAGAGAATCATTGACTGGCTGCCTCCTGCACACCCCACACTGAGGATTGAACCCACAATTTGGGCATATGCCCTTACCCGAAATCGAACCGTGACCTTCTGGTTCATAGGTGACACTCAACCACTGAGCCATGCCGGCCAGGCTCACTATTACATTAAAAAAACCCCCACAAAATCCACATAATTTTCCACCAATTGTAATATTATTGCCCCTCACTGAAATTCTTACGTTAAAAATTGGTTAAGTATTAAATACTGGCACCTCTTTGATATTTTTGGGATATCAGTGAATGTTCAGTGTAATTCTTAAATTATTAAAACATGATACATTTGAATTTCTGTACACACTGAATAGCAACAGAAAATAAGTCCTGGATGGTGTGGCTCAGTTGGCTGGAGTGCCAACCTAAATACCAGAAGGTGTTAGGTTTGATTCCAGGCAGGGCACATACCTAGGTTGGGGGTTTGATCCCTGGTTGGGGCTCATATGAGTGAGTTCAGGGGGCAAGCAATCAATGTTTCTCTCTCACATTGATGTTCCTCTCTTTGTCTCTATCTCTCTCCCCTTCCCCACCTGGGGCTTTCCACCCTGGTGACCTTCTGTACCTGGCCCATCCTTCTTGCTCTGCTCCTGTCGGTCTAACTGCCTACCACAGTCTTCACTGACTTGGAAAAGAGCTGGAATAACCAGAAGGAGGTAGAACAAGGGTAGTGATGCTCTCCATTGAAAATGATGGGTTTTAACCACAATTAAATTAAGGATTCAAACATATATAGACTCACTCTTTGGGACTAGGATTCTTCCCCCAGAGTGTGAATCTTTTTTAAATCGCAGAATTTAAGTAGGATGGAAAATTAATACTAACCTTTTAGATAAAATCTCAGAATTCGAAATTCTCTGGAAAGCCATTATGAAGTACTTACTAAAAATGGGTTTGTCTTAGAATTCAGAGGACAGAACATTTGCTAACAGCATTGTAGCAAAGATTAGTCATAATGGAAAGACAATAATTACACAGCAGCAGTCATTAGCTGCTTTCTTGATTTGCCCACAATGTGTGATATGACCCATTTTCACATATATTCATTATTGTTGCTTTCTAAATGCTATATTAATAACATATTTATTTTAGATTCTGCTAGTTAGGCAAACTTTTACT
The DNA here is from genome assembly GCF_000412655.1 of Myotis brandtii. Lineage (NCBI taxonomy): Eukaryota > Metazoa > Chordata > Mammalia > Chiroptera > Vespertilionidae > Myotis > Myotis brandtii. The sequence goes on from NW_005371168.1 coordinate 404,688, forward strand.
AAGCTCAGATGTATAAAAAAAAAATAAAGTGTAATGGAGAATTTCTCTGCAGCATTCCTGGCTAATTTCCCTCAACCTTTGCTTTCTTTCCCTGGACTCAGTCAGTTCATGCTCCTCTCCCACCTCCCAGCTCTGCCCTATAAATTAGAAGCACTTTTATCTGAAGCTGTCAGCCCAATCCTTCAAAGATTATTCCAAACCAGTCAGCCTTATCTATAGGGAGGGGCAGGGAGTGGCCTGGAGCGCTAATATGTTTTTCAAAGGGCTCTCTGAACACCAGGATGGTATTGGCCTGTAATGAGAGGAAGTGAGTCTTGTCAAATGTGCTCCAATTAAATGTTCCAGGCTTCCCTCCGGAACAGCTTCTTTCTGTTGGGAGTTTAGTAATGTTTGGTAACTTTGTGCCTCTGGCTAACACCGGGTTTTTCAGACATGCCAGAAGAGAGTAGATCCAAAGGAAGATATTCTTTCCTAACTTTTCAGTCCTGTCAGGATGCAGAAATTTGCTGTCAACACCAGTCAGTCTGTGTTCAGGCAGGCTTTCTTAGTAAATGACCCTAGGAAAGGAGAACGCTCAAGCTGTGTCAGACTCCAGAGAACCAGCGTTATTACACAGACCTACCCATCTCTTTTGCTTCAGGAGAGCCCTCAGTAGTGAGGGACTGCAGTTAATTTATTCACCATTGTCCAGTTTTTCACTACCCACTTTAAAATGTTTAAACATGCATAGAATTTCTCATTTTTAACGCAAAAAAAAAAATGCGCCTAGGATTTATTAGACTTCGACAGGACTTAGTGGATTTCCAGCAACGCAGTTGTAAATGATTTTAAAATAATTTAAATATGTGACCATGTCTTTTTATTTTCTCAGGATGGCTAGTTTCAAGGATAGCTAATTTTGATTCATTATTATATTGTTAATTTTGATCCATAATTGCTTTCATCTTAAAATACAGCTGAAATGAAATATAGCTTGTTCTCTTAACTTGATGCAATGACACTAATAGAAGTTGCAAACCAAATTTTATTTCTAATTATATAATTTCATAATGTCTTATAATATCCAGAATTTGAGTGATAAAGAGTTCAGATAAGAATGATCAGACTTCCAGTAATATATTAGAACATTAAAAAACAAATGTTTAAAATATTTTAAAACATAAAAGTATGTTTTAGAAATACATTTTAATCTAATGTTATAAAATGCCTGAAATATAGTCCGGTTTTTAAAATATCAGTATACATTCCTTATTTGTTAAAATTATACAGTTATATTTTATTTAATTGTAATAAAAATGTTGCTGAGATTTTGTTTGTTTGCTTTCCAGTCAGTGAGGTTGAAGGACTTAAATCAACAATACTTATTTATTGTGGTTACTGTTTCTTAAATTTGGATGTTGTGTTGGTCCCAACCTATTGATAGTGGTGCTATCTGGGCCCAGGCCGGTCTTACCTATAGCAAGTCCTCACAGACATTTCTCTCACTGGGGATGATGTTGTGGCTGGACTGGATCTTGTGGTTTTTATGACAGCAAGACACACTTCAGCAGAAACTATCAGGAAACTTTGAGGAATAAGATTTAGTGCTTGCAAGTCCAGGATGGGGTATGGCATGCCTGAAGACCATACAGTGAGGATGAGGGGAGAGAGAGAGCGAGAGAGAGAGAGAGAGAGAGAGAGAGAGAGAGAGAGAGAGACTGAGACTCTGCCCTTAGGAGATTCTAAGGCTGTAGTACCTAGGGTTTTGCAGGTTCACTCTTTGTTGACTAATTTAGAGCATAAAAGTGGGAAATAGGGCATGGGGAGAGAGAAATGGGGTTACTCACCCAGTTATCCAGGTTTCCTAGGGCTTTCTAAAGTGGGGACTGTCTTGGGTGGGGGCAATGTTAGTACATGCAGACCCAGGGAAAATTCCTGAGACCGGAAATCTGCCTCCATAAGTGGAAGGACGAACGAGGCAGGTTACAATAGTTGTGCAAATAATAGCTTATCAAGGGAAACGCACAAGAGGCACGTCTGGGGCAGATGAAAGACCCAGTAGATATTATCTGGCTGCTCAACAGGCACCAGAGGATTACATGGGGTAAAAATGGGAGTAATCACAGGTACACCTACACAAATGCTATCAGGTGTGGAAGTAACTTCACATGCTTGGCCAGGTCAGGATAAAAACCTGTTCTAGGAACCAGCCCATATCAGCAAGAGGCAGGTTACAACAGTTGTGCAACTAACAGTTTGTCTAGGGAAACGCACAGGAGACACGTCTGGGGCAGATGAAAGACACAGTAGATATTATCTGTGGCTGCTCAACAGGCACCAGAGGATTACATGGGGTAAAAATGGGAGTAATCACAGGTACACCTACACAAATGCTATCAGGTGTGGAAGTAACTTCACATGCTTGGCCAGGTCAGGATAAAAACCTGTTCTAGGAACCAGCCCATATCAGCAGGCAGGGGAAGGGTGCTGATTTATGTTAGAATGAACATCAGAATGATCGGTCAGTCTCTGAGAAGGTTTTTCAGTAAGCGATCTTCATTATGGCCTGGGATCCAGCTTCTGGGCCCAACAGTGGTCATGTCATAGAATAGCCTCATCTGCACAGGCAGCCTTATTCCTCAGCTGGCTGTTTTGCTGGCAGCTGTGTCTTTACCTGGCAACATGTGTATTCAAGATGGATGCATTTTGAAAGCGATGCCTTGGCAGTCAAAAGCTTAATGTCAGGCACTCAGCACTACACTGGGTGCTGATCAGTAGGCACAGCTTTTCTTTATTGCATGTGGGTGAACACTGTGCTGACTCAGGGGGCTGACGTTTTCAAAATGGTTTCTTTACTCATGTATCATTGACTCAGATGAAATGACTAGAATAGTTCAGGGTTAGTTAGGTATCTCTTTCTCTCTCCACACAGCCTCTAATGTGACTAGCTTGGGCTTCCTCACAGTATGGTGGTTTCACAATTTCTCACATGTTGACGTGCTTCCTCCAGAGCACAAAGGTGAACACTGTCATGCATTGCTAGTGCTTGGTCTTAAAAGTTCCAGAATGGCAATTCCCTTTGGTTCTATTGGTCATAGTAGTCACACAGGTGGCTCAGATTCAATAGAAGATGAAACAGACGTCATTTCTTGATTGGAGAATGTCAAGGTAACATTGCAAAAAAGCGTGTGGAATGGGAATTTACTGTGTAATTTTAGGAAACATGATCTGCCAAACTCTTTAAAATAGGTTGCTGTGGAAGGTGAGAAATCACAATAATAAAGAGTTAAATCAATAAATATGACTCATTGACAGAACATGCATTGTTGAGGGAAAAATTCAGAGTGCAATATAGAGTTTATCCTGAAGCTTTGTCTGAGTTCCATATCTGTCTCTTCTTGGATTCATATCTGTACTGTGGAGTAAAGGGGTCAAATTTAATAGAAGTGATTCATTAAAAATCTTTTGAGGCATGCGATCACTGTTTTGGTATTCTTGTGAGAAAATATTAAGACCAAAGTGGAGAATGAGAACAGATGTCTTTGCCTCTTCTGGAGGAAGACAGTGCAACTCCTGTAATTCAGAAATCCCTGATAGCTCAGATTCCATTTCGGCAACACCAAGGGTCTAACTGGCATATGGTAGATAGAGAGGGGTAATTTAGAGGACATGGTGAATGGCACTCAGCACCCACAATCTTTCTACTATGATATAGCTTCCCAAACTGCATAGTCTAGATTATATTCCTCAGTATCTGGGAAATGTCTAGAAATTTGGAAATGAATCAGTTTACTAACTATAGACACCTCCATAAGACCTGAAGGGCAGAGGTCTTGCTGCACTTGCTTCTTCTTGCCACCCTGCTCATTGGCAGGCATGAAGAAATTGTGGGTTTGGCAACAGCCTCCCAGGATATAAATACTGGCTTTGTTGATGTTAAAAGTCTTTTGAGTTCGCACAGAAAGTGTCTATCTGAACCATCAATCATACTTGCAAATATACAATATGTAATTGTTTATCTCTTCTTTTACAAGTTTCCCAAACTTCCCTTTCTTTCTTTCCCACCTGCACTAAAACATTTTTAAGTTTGTAGTCAAGTTTTTACCATGGACTACCTGTACTTTGTTCTTAAAAGCAATCTCTCTATCTTTATGCCTAACTGCCCCCTGCAAGTTTATTTTACTGCAGTAGTTATTTTTTAAAATTTATTTATTAACTTATTTTTTTGTTATCCTCACCCGAGGATATTTTTCCATTGATTTTTAGAGAGAGTAGAAGGGAGAGGTAGAGACACACAGAGAGAAACATCTAAGTGAGAGAGACACATTGATTGGTTGCCCTCCGCTCACGCCCCAATCAGGGCCTGGGATCAAACCTGCAACTGAAATATGTGCCCCTGACCTGAATTGAACCTGTGAGCCTTCAGTCCACAGGCTGATGCTCTATCCACTGAGCCAAACTGGATAGGGATGTACACATGTCTTTATACATTTAACCAATATTGGTGTATAGTTCATTATTTACATTTGTATGTCAGTAAAGAGAAAAATTATTGTTTTCAGACTTCTTTTTTTATGTATTCTGTTCAAACATTGCAAGATAAAGTATTTATATTGTTTTCTAGAGTTGATTTATCATTTGGGACTCAGATATTTAATACATAATTTTGGGTGACTATAACTTATAGCTTAGCATACAATAATGTATGAGACATAGGACCGTGATACCATTGTGCTCACCTTATCAACACATCTGCTTAGGTCCCTTTAAAAGGAAATAGCTTTGGTAATGGAAAACGTTTTTCTTTACTGGGAGCAGAATAGATAAATATATGTAAATAAGAAAAAGACTAGGGACCGAGTTTGTTAGTACTGTTTAAAATAGAAACTCTTCCTTTTTTATTATTATATTGTAATTGGTAGTTCTTTCTCTTTGTTAGACATTTTTAATGATTTTAGATACAGAAAAAACACAATATATCACATTTACCTTTATAATTTTTCATATGTTTAAAATTTTTTCACATAATATAGTATCACCATTTGAATATCATTAAATTTCAATTTTAGTCACTTATATTGTTGCCTTGTAGTTTTTTTTTGAAGTGAAAATAAGAGAAAGTAAGGAAGAAAAAAAGTAAAAAATAAAAGAAAACTGGTAAGCATTGCTCCTTACATCTAAAATAATCACAGTGTTCATTATTCTTAGTGAAAAAATGTTTAATAAAAATCATAACGAAAGCAACAGTACTTAAAAATCATAGCAAAAGCAACAGTACTTAAAAAAATGCAGTTATATTAGTTATTACATTTAACCTGGATCATAACAGAAAATATTCTGGCTTTCAACATGATTTCTCATCTAGGTTTTGCTTACTAAATCCACATCAATGGATCAAATAACAGTACATTTACTTTATTGATTACTTGTAGAGCTATGCTGAAAGAACATGCATTCCTGTTATTAGAGTTATTCTATTGTGGTCTCCTTATTAGACAGACCCATGCAAATGTGCCTGAAAGCACAGCACACTTGAGCAGTTTGTTGTTTTGTAATACAAGGCAGACAGTGACTCCAAGACCTCTTTTGCTCATTTTTGTTATAGAAGTAAGAGGCTCTGAGTATTTAATCCACATTTCTGAAGTTCAAGTGACAATAATGCCTCCTTTGTCTACAGTACAAACACAATCAGGGAATCAAATCAAATGAGATCACGGAAGTAAACGTACTTGGTTAACTTCAAACCACCATAAAAATATATTATGATTTAGGGACAATGGCAGGTTTTATGTATGGTTTTCTGCTTTAGAAAAGGCTAGAGTAAAGTTACAATTTAATTTTTAGAATTGAATTATGTGTACAGATAGAGCTATCGAGAGGCATTCTCAATACATCTCTTATATTAGCTCTTTATTATAGTTGTCAGTTTTATCTTGATGGTCAGTAATGAATATAATTTTTTAAAGTAATGCAATATGAAGAAACTTTTTTGTTACCAAGAATTAGCTTTAGCCATTCAACTAGCATTGTACTTGCTATAACTGACTTGGGGCTTTGGGTCGTGTCATTGGATCACAAATATTCCAAATATAAGAAACATTGCCTTCGTTCTTAAATAAAGGTGTTTTTGTAAGACAAGCATTATATTTTATTTTAATTATTTTTTAAAATGTATTTTTAATGGTTTCAGAGAGGAAAGGAGAGGGAGAGAGAGATAGAAGCATCAATCAAGAGAGAGAATCATTGATTGGCTGCCTTCTGCACTCCCCCCACCCTCCTGGGGATCAAGCCCGCAATTCAGGCATGTGTCCTGACCAGAATCAACCTGTGAACTCTTGGTTCATAGGTTGACCCTCAACCACTGAGCCACACCAGCTGAGTACAAGTATTATATTTTATAATAAATATTCAGAAGGGGAAAGTTTAAAATTTGAGTTATTAGTAGAATGTTGAAAAGAGGTCATATTTGAAATACTTCAAACATTAAGAAAAATCAACACTATCTTTTCACCTTTCCCTCTGATTATGAAATTAAATACGTTTTCCTGACCTTTGAATAATTAGAGATGTGTCAAATACATACTTTTATGAGATTGGGCAAAGTGTTTGTGTTTTGCTCAGTTCTTTTTTTGTTCTGAGAGACCAAGAACCTAAAAATGTCTGTTGATTTCCTTTGCCTCTAGTTACATGGTAAACTAGATATCCTGAAAATTCCACAATAAATAAAACTGATAAATGTTAATAAAATATATTTTAAAATATTCTCTTCAATGCATGGCTGATCTCAGAAGAAAGTAACAAATTTCAGGGGTCAATGAAAAAAAGAGAGAAGAAAGGGAAGAAGGAAAGGAAAGAAAGGAAGGAGCGTTATGCTTACTTAAAATAGGTTTTGCTTATGTGTGAAAAAAATAGGCTTTAGCTAAGAGTTCAAATAGAGGTGGAATGAAAAAGGTATTGCGACTGTGTATCTGGGGAATAAAATCTGGGATGCCTCTCAAACCCAAGAGTTACAGCTTTATTGAAATGAATTTCAAAGAGTCACAACTTTATTGAAATGATAGACTATGGGTAAAAATGATTATGCAAAGAAAAGAACAATGCTGATGGAATTGGCTAAATATTTGGAGAAAGGAAAAGTAATTTGAATGAAAATGAGTATTATTTTACTCTTAGGTGGACCAGAGTTTGATTTTCATATTACCTTAGTACTCTAGAACACCTCAAATCAGAAAAAATATAAACAAATAATAATATTGCAAGTGTGTAATGTGTATTTGTCAAAGCAATTTTTAAGAAGATGAAGGGTGAAGGGTTTTTCTTGCCAGTTATCAAGAATTATAAAATTAGTGCAATTAATATGCAATATTTGCACAAGAAAAGAAAAATAGACCAGAGGACCAGAAGCAAATCAATTAATATTTGATAACCTGATATACAAGAAAGGCAGCTTTGCAAAATCATGGGAAAATAATGGATTAAATGATGTTGAGAAAAACATTTTCCATATAGATAAAATTATATTCCATTATTTATTTATTATTTGATCATTATACATAATATTATAGAAAAATTGGCTTTAAAGACCTTAAGATAGGAAAATATTTCTTTTAAAAAATATATTTTTATTGATTTCAGAGAGGAAGGGAGAGGGAGAGAGAGATAGAAACATCAATGATGAGAGAGAATCATTGATTGGCTGCCTCCTGCATGCCTCACACTGGGGATTGAGCCTGCAACCTAGGCATGTACCCTGACTGGGAATTGAACTAAAACCTCCTGCTTCATAGGTCAACAGTCAACCACTGAGCAACCCCAGCTGGGCAGGAAAATATTTCTTAAACAAGATCCTGAAGGCAAAACAATACAAAAAAATCTGATAAATTAAATTACATCATTTATTTTTTTAGTTTTCTGAGCCTCACTCAGATAATTAGTTAAAAGGCAAGCCAAAAATAAAAGTAGAGAAGAGTTTTGAAACATACAGAAGGAATGTTTTCAATAATATGAAAAGTACTCTCATAACTTAATGAAATAAAAATAAACAAATAAAGAAATCAATGGAGAAATAATGTGAATAGATAATTCACAGATGAAAAGTGATTCTTCAATGGTAATCACAGAGAGGCAACACCTCTTCTCTCCTCAAAAAAAAAAAAAAGTAAACAACTGTGAACTTACTGTTTTGGCTGACAATAACAAGAGTGGGTAAATATTTAAATATTTAAAAATATCTTCTTATATGACTAAAAAAAAAATTTAAATGTAACCCATTTTAGTCAGTATGAAATAATAAAGATGAAAATGAATATACCCATGATGCCGTGGTAACACTTCTAGTTAGCATAGTACTTCTGTAGAATAGTACTACTTAGTATACCTTCAAATAAAGTCACTAGTCACATGTGACTATTTAAACCTCCATTTATTTAAACTAATAAAAGTAAAAATTGAATTATTCTACCGCCCTATTTTAAGTGCTCAGTGGCATGCATAGCTAGTGCCTACCGTTTTGAACAACATTGATAGAGAACATTTCATTATCACGCAAAATTCCATTGGTCGCCACTGCCATAGAGAAACCTTCACACATATGCACAATGATATTAAGAAAGAGTATGTATTGTAGCATTATATCAGGACATAATTGGAAACAAGTTCCATCAACAGGAAAATAAATCCATTAATTTAGGGTATAGCTATAAAATAAAATATGTAACTGGAACAGATTGACAGCTGTCAGAAGGGAGGGAGGTGGGGAGGACTGGATGAAAGAAGGTGAAGGGATTAGCCAAAGAACATATATGCATAACCCATAGGACAGACAACAGTGTACTGATTGGTCCGAGAGAAGTGGGGGTGAGACCTGGGTGGAGATGGCCAAAGGGGAGGAAAATAGGGACATCTGTAACAGTGTCACCAATAAAAATAAAGTTAAAAGAAGAGCAAACAGAAAAATATGAAACAGTGACAATACATTGTGTGTATAGAACTACATATATCAACATGGATAAATCACATGAAGTTAATGATTGAAATGCATAAGTATAATAATGTGTTTGACATTAATTTGGTGAAATTCTTGGTTATTATTGTTTCAAATATTTCTCCTCTTTTCTCTTTCTTCTCCCTCTGGTAGTCCCCTGACACGGGTATTACACCTGTTTTAGTTGTCCTACAATCCTTTGATACCCTGTTCTGTTTTTTTCTTCAGTATTTGTTGTTTTTGCTTTTCAGCTTTGGAGGGTTTTCAGAGTTTGTTTCCTCAGCTGTGTCCAGTCTACTAATGAGCTCATCAAAGTAGTGTTTTTTATCGCTGGCATTTCTTCTCAGTTTTTTTTCTGAGGCTTCTACCTCTCTGCTTACATTGGCCATCTGTTCTTGCATTCTGTCTACTGTGTGCATTAGAGCCCTTAGCATATTAGGCAGAGTTGTTCTACATTCCCAGCCTGATTATTTCAACATCCCTACCATGTCTGGTTCTGAGGCTTGCACTGTCTCTTCAAATTGTATTTTTTGCCATTTGAAATACCTTGTAACTTTTTCTGGCTAGCTGGACATGATGTACTGGGAAAAAAACACTGCGGTAAATAGACCTTTGGTATTGCGGTTGTGAGATGTAGGGGGAGGGAAAGCACTCAGTCTTCCTATGTTTAGGTTCAGTGAGCCTGTGCCTCTTTAGTGTGCACTTCACAAAGGTTTCTCCGGGTTTTTCTCTCCCTCCTTTAGGTGGACTGAGTGAGATGAAGTTGCATATTTCCCTTCTCCCAGGTCTGTTAGGCTCTGATAATATCAGGCAGGTAAGGCTATGATTCACTAGTTTCCCCTAAAAGCAGGCCTTGTTAAGAAAATCAGAGAGCTCTGGTGTATTTCAGAATGGTTCCTTCCCCCCTCTCCCTTCCTGAAGCATGAAGGGATTTTTCTCCAGAATTTCTGTGGGAACCTGGTCAAACTCCTGGAGGGAAATCTCACAAAATTGTGGGATCCCTCTATGATGAGGTCCCCTTGGAGTTTTTAACTCCCAACCTTGTCCACAATGACCCTGTAACAATTAGTTAATTAGACTTCAGGCTTCCTCCAGCACTGGTTTCCTCGGAGGTTTCTGCTCAAGAGTCTCTGCTCTGGTAACTTGTTATTCTCTGCATTCACCTGCCTCTTCCATCTTGGGGATAGTGGTTTGTCCTGTGTCCTTCCTTCTTTCAAAGATCCAAAAAACAGTTGTTGATTTTTTCTAGTCTATTCATCTTTTTACTTGTTAGGAGGGAGGGAGCAGCGACCTCCAAGTCCTTATATTAGGAATTGGCAATAAGTGGCATGATGTAAAGGACATCATTACATTTAAATAAACATTTAAAATATGCAAAATACTAGACAGTGTTTATGGGTATAATGATATGAAGTAAATGTTTAAAGACACACCTGGAAATGGATAACACACATTAGGAAATTGATTAGCTCTGGTAGGGGTATGGTATGTAAATGGAGAATGAGATTGGTTAAGGCCACACAAGGACGTTTAACTTTTTTTTTTTTTTTGATCTTAGAGCTCACTTTCTTATTTTTTTTTCTTATTTTTTTATTATTCTTTTTAAAAAATATTATAATAAGGTATTAGGACGTTTAACTTTTTATTTGTATGTTACTTAATCTGAGTAGTGAGCACCTGAATGGTTGTTATACTGTTCTCTTCCTTATATATCTGAAATATAACAAATTTTAATTTTAAAACCTATTGTGTGCCTTCTACTTGGAGGCGACATTTAAGATCAAATAACAAAAGTAGGGTCTTAAGCTCTTTATTTACTTGCCTTCTAAATTCTGTGTTAAACATTCTGAAATCAACTGTTCGGTTTCTGGGTTTTTTATTTTTTATTGTTAATGGTTAGAAGATATGTGTAATTTATTGTGGGCTTTTTATGACCCTAAATGCAAGGGCAGAAATTACATCATTATAGACTTTTTTTTTAATAGTTAGGGTTAGCTTTTTCAGCCTGTAAATTTATTATTAGTAGTAGTATACAAAGGCACTGTTAATTTCTGTTACGGTGAAATATAACAATCTGTTATCACCTTCCTAAGAAGTAATTGACATTTGATGAGCTTTTCTTCAAGGACCAAACCTTTTTTGGGAAACATGGAGTCAAATATACTGTTTTCCTTGTTTATAACCAAATTCTTTTATCGTGTTCTCTGATCATTACTACTGAAAAGTTTATTTTTTACTTAAAATGAATGTTTACAAATGTTAAGAGAAAGAATAAAAATAATTAAATGCATAAAAACTTGAAAGTTCTTTCAAATACTTTAAAAAGTATACAAATGTCTCTCTGTCTCTTAACTTTGACTTGAATAGCAAACACAACTCTTCTTTAGATGATGCAGGACCAGTCTGTGGTGATGGAAAGTGCCCTCCAGTGTGCAGAGAAAGACCATTCAATTTCTTATGTTTCTAATTTGATTTGGTGACATCTAATCATCTTAAAGACAAAAGTTGTGAATCAATCAGTCCTTCTTTGACTATGATTTTGACAAGGCTATCTACTAAAACAAAAGGGAGTTGAAGAATGCTGCAAGAGGGAAAAACCATTTCTTAATCCATTCATTTACTACTCACTATGCATTCACTTGCTCCTAATATATTAATATGTAATATTATTTACTCTGCTCTAAGCATTAAGAAAATACATTTTTACATTAAATCCTCCATTTCTTAAAGCAACCCTATAAGTAGATAATATTTTTCTTATATTACCAATGAGAACATAGGACAATAATAATCTAACATTTTCTGAGTGCTTAATTTATGCCACAACATTGTTATAATTACTTAAATTAATCTTCACAACAATAGAGGTATAAACTACTAGTAATATCATTCCCATTTTATATATGAAGTTAAGTGGTACAGATATATTAAGCACTGTGTCCAAGGTCACACAACTTAGAAATTTAAGATTTAATCCTAGTCAGTTTGGCTTCAACAATTGTTCTCTTAAACACAATGTTATACCTGCTTCTAGATAAGAGCCAGGACTCAGTGTCAGAATCCTAGCTGCCAAACCCCATTCTCTAAAGGCTGTATTGCAGACAACCTGCTTCCTGTAATATCTGATCAGGTTGTTTTTGACTAAACTTCCACTAGAAAATCTGAACTAGATATTCAAAAAGTTTATTTAATTGTTTTTGGAAGGCTCCAAGGCAGCGAGGAAACACATGGCATGAATAAGAAGAGAAGAGAAACCACAAGATCCAGGAATTCGTACTCTTTAGTTGTTCAGGTATGTATAGATTAGAAAATATGGTAGCTTAGAGAGGATACTCAAAACCTTTGGCAGAATCATTGGATGGAGGGAAAAATTGGAGGCCAGTTCTTTCAATCAAGGCATGAAAAGGCCATTAGGAACCTTAATAGTCTAACCAAAAATAGGCCAGCTTTGAACTACCTCAACACCGTATTAGATTCATGTTATTTGCTAGCAGCCTGACAGAGCAAACCAAGTTCTATCTAAAATAAGAACAGCATAAATTAACAAGGATGTGGTGAAAGTTCTAACATATGTGTAATTCAAATCCAGACAAACAGGAAAGAGGTAATAGGGTAGGAGAAATAGTTAAAATGTTAATGACTGAAAAATTTTCAAGTCTAATTAAAGACCTAAAGATAGAGATTGAATAAGGATCCCAACCAGGATAAATTTAAATAAAACTATACTTAGGTTCATCATTTAAAAACTGATGAAAGATAAAATAAAAATCTTAAAATCTGCCAGAGAAGGTATAAAAAACAACAAGCATGTTACCTTTAATGGAACCAAAATAACTGATAGTAAACTTTATAACAGAAACAATGAAAACCAGAGGATGAGGTTTATCTATGGAATGCTAAAAGGTAATAACTTCCAATCTAGAAGTCTATATTCAAGTTAAAATATCCTATGACAAATAAGCCCATGTAAGTCATTTCAGACAAAATCAGATAACTTGTTAAAGTGGACATGTGTAAAAGTAAATATTAAAGGGTTTTAAGGCATAGAGTAGCCTTCTATGCAAATGTTTCTGATTTGGAGTGTCGGACTTTAGAATGCAGATTGGGAACATCTCGGTGGATGTATCCCCAGTTTCCAAAGAAAAATCATCCTTGTGGACTCAGTATCTGAGTACAAGCTAAGTATAGACTGTTCTGTCCTACAGTTCCACTCAGGGTTGACTCTAAAGGTAGAAAAGAGGTGAGAGAAGAACAGTGCCCAATGGTCAGAGATTTGGGTAGTAGTGTTGTTATCCATTATATTTATTTATTTATTTATTTATTTATTTATTTATTTATTTATTTTGTGTGTGTGTGAACAGAGAATTGTCTTCACTAATATAAAGAGAGTAAATGGTTTGGATGATTATTCAAATGGTTGAAAGGAAAAAAAATTGGAAGATCAGAGAGATGGTGGTCTGGGGAAGAAGCATGGGGCTGAAATTTTAGGAGTATGCCTGAGTGCAAACATCTTTTAATCTCATATTAACAACCATGTAGATAGAATGATTCAACCAGTTGATGTCAGCAAGTCTCTGTCAGTGTTGGCACAATGAGTGCATGAGCCCACCATTCAAATGCTGCACCTTGAGGAAATAAATTAATGCAATTGGTAGCAGGTTTAGTAATGGAAGAACAGTGACTCCTCTTGTTGACTTTTTACTTTGCCTTTCCTTAAAAGTCTCATACAGCAACATTACGTGAGCTTAGAGTGTTTGATTCACCCAAACAGGATAACTGTATTAGAACAAGAAACATACTTTTCACTAAAGGAGGTGACTCAGTGAGCACATGATATGGGTTTTTGGATCTTATAACAATAACCAGAAAACACTGTTTTTGACTAAAATGATAATTCTGATAATGACAGAATTATCTTTGAGTCAGTGGGACATCATACCTTCAGGCTTCACAAAGACCATCCTGTATAATAAAGAAGTAATATGCAAATTGACCATCACTCCAACACACAAGATGGCCACCCCATGTGGTCAAAGATGGCCTCCCCCATGTGGACACAAGATGGCCACCATAAGATGGCCTGCAGGGGAGGACAGTTAGGGGCGACCTGGCCAGCAGGGGAGGGCAGTTAGAGGTGACCAGGCTGGCAGGGGAGGACAGTTAGGGGCAATCGGGCTGGCAGAGGAGCAGTTAGGGGCAATCAGACTTCCCTCAAGGGGTCCCAGATTGGAGAGGGTGCAGGCTGGGCTGAGGGACACCTGCCCCTCGTGCACAAATTTTGTGCACCAGGCCTCTAGTGATATGAATAATCATTTGGTTCTTTGTCCCAATAGACAGAATATATGGGTCCAGAAGTCAATATATAAGAGTGTTAACATTATTTCCAGTGATCCACTTTGGAAATTTGGGGTTTGTTTCCCATCTCTCTATGCTCTGTGCATATAAAAGTTCTGATTTCCTAGAGATATTACCTCTATCAGGGAGTGAAGCAAGGGACCGGGAAGCAAGGAAAGGAATAATCTATCTAGGGGAGGTAGGGTAGTTACTACATAATAAGTATATGGAAATTTTGGCATCAGGTGACATACTATAGAGTTTCTCAACCCCATTTTTACTGTAAATTGCCAAGTATGGTAGCACTGGCATGCTAAATTCTTGGTTACTAGAGACTCAGTTTCCTAAGATCATCTTACCAGGTAATCCAGTAAGACCTGTAGAGGTGAAACCTGAGGACGATGAATCTATCTAGAATGGATTAGAGGAAAGAAATGATAAGTATTAGTTGCTATTTCAAGACCAGCTGCTGTGATTAAGACTGTAGGATATCTCAGGAACATTTCTTGTGTAGGTTTTACTAGGAAAAGAGACCAAACAAAACAGTTCCAGAGCCTGTGACCTAGAGAACCTGACCTGTGGCATTGTGAACAAGATGTTCAGGTAGCTTCATCTATAGTGAGAAGGTTGGAGTTAAGGAAACAGTTATTACCAATTAAACAGATGATAAGTAATCTAGAGAAATGTAAATAAGTTAGAGGCAGAACAAACCCAGAAGGTAGAAACATCAGCATTAGATATTTAACTGGGAGTGTGGGAAGAATAATGGGTCACCAATGATTTTCTGATGTTTGGGAGTTATTTCATATGCATTCTGATCTAGAAAAACAACAGGGTTCAAAGAGATAATGAAATGTTTATTTGGGATATAATTTTAGTTGTTTTGATATATCTCAGAAGAGTCAGTGGTATGTAACTGAGGACTGAAATCATGGAATTAGAAAGAATTATTTAAGGGAAATGTTATTGTAAAAAAAGAAGAGAGAGGGTCTGAAACAAGAATTCATATATTTTAAGGTAACAATAGGAATGGAGGTCTACTAAGGGGTCAGGATAAAAATAACTTTGAGGTGAGCGCAGTTAGGCATAAAGATAGAGAGATATTGCTTTTAAGAAAGAAATACAGATAATCCATGGTAAAAACTTGAATAAAAACTTTAAAAAATGTTTTAGTGCAGGTGGGAAATAAAGAAAGGGGGAGTTTGGAAAACTTGGAAAAGATGAGATAAACAACAAAATGAGGTACCAGAGGAACCAGAAAAAGATAACTTTTTGAGTAGATGATTAGTTTTAAAAATTGAGAGAGCTATTTCCTGAATATACCAGTAGTGAGAAGAAAATTCTATAGATGAATTTATAGTTATAGTTTTATTAAATATGATTTTATTGTATGTCTGAATTCACATAGATAAATAATTTAAGATGTTAACATTATAAAGAAGTCCTAATACTCTATAATGTTCTACTATGTAAAACAATTAGAGCCTCTAAAACCTTTTTGAAGAGATTATTAAATTAGCATTGAGTTCAATTTCAGTATTAAGAATCCATTTGGAGTATGTATTGCTTTTAATTTCAAATTGCATTGGGCTTATTATCACTAAGAAAACTAACAAGAAAAAATTTCTCTATAAGAGAAAAAAATCAACACTATATGAATTTTATAGTATGTATTACAACCCTAGTACAGTGCCTAGAGGTTTGAAAGTGGAATAAGATACATATCTAATGATAAAAGCTAAAGAAGAGGGTCTTCTCAAAATGAAAAAAAAATTAAAGTGAACTAAAATCTCAAAGAAATTATGGGATTGTTACAATAATGTGGAAAAAATTAAAAATATATTTTTCAATGAATATGATGAATGTGAAGATTAAGATGTCAAAATCTAGGTGCTATATTATTTGTTGTACATTGGAATAAGAAATATTAATATTTGGTGTCTAGGGAGTTTTCTTTCAGCCTGACTTCAGTCAATTTAAAATATTTCAATAACTCTTTTTTTGCTTTATTTTAATAACTTATAAATCAGTTTATTAAAATTAGAAAGAGTGACAAAAGCATGATTTTTCAGGTCTCATTATTAATAATTCATAATAAAACACTCCGAAGAGATTTTTGTTCTATAAGATTGAAAGTTTCTTTATTAAAATTTGCTTATCTTTCAGGGCTTTAGAAAAAACAACAACCAAAAAACAAGTGATAATGATTTTTAAAGTATTCCTGTTTCATTTATTATCTAATTTACTCATCTTTGTATATTAAAGTTCCTACCCTAATGCTAGAGAGAGTTATAGACAAAGAAGATACACAATTTAAAAAATGTAAAAATACAAGTAAATAAATACAACAACAATGTGATATCAGGTAAATAACGTAAGAGAGCGAATGATAGATTTGGTTGGGTTAATTTGCATATAGTCGCTCTGATTGGCTGGTGAGCATAGCGAAGGTATGGTCAATTAGCATCTTTGTCTTTTATTAGTGTAGATAATAATGCACTTATAAAAATACAGTAAGTGGTCATAGCAAGCATGTGAAAAATACATAACTTTTTTCAAAAGCTGGTTGCGTTGACCTCATTATGGCTAATTTTCCTGAGGTTACAAATAAAGTTTTGTCAGATTTTAACAGTTTATAATAAATAAAATATATGTTATCACTAGTCTTTCAGGCTAATTTCTCCTCTTCCAATTATTCTTTCCTTACATTTCTTCTTCCCAAGATGGTGTGGTTGTGGAGCAAAGCTTACATATATTTAAATTAACCAGTCAGTCAGTCAATGACAGTCAGATCTGCATCACCTCAGCCCAGCCCAGCTATGGAGGCTCTCTTCAAGGCATAGCATAGTGTAGAGCTAGAACAGTTCCCTATAGGCAGCCTAGCTGTTCCCTAGTCCTCAGTATGTGCATCTATAAAGACAGAATAGGGTCCAAACTGACCCTTGAGGTTTATGTTGAAAGTTTCAGTTCTGACTGCAAGTCTCTTGTCATTGTTTCTTATACTGCCAGCCCCATGATCTGCTTCATTCAGTATCTTATTCTGCTAGCCTCATGATCTCCTTCATTCAGTTCTACCTCCTCTGTTTCAGGTCTCTCATCTTCTGCCCAAGTTGGAGTTCTAAGAACACTTGGCCACATTATTTGAACAAATCTGGAATGTTTATGACCCAACTGGTTACCCAAATTAGCTCTTCCTGCTTTACTACCACTATTATTTTCAGTATAGAATGCCATCCCAAGGACTAGGCTTCTCTGAGAAACTTGCAGACTACCAGTCCATCACTCCACTAAAGTAGGACACAGATTTCTCTTTTGGAGATTCTTCAAAACTATTGTAATAGCCCCATCTTGGATGCAAGATATGCATATTAACTCTTGCCTTATTCTTTCCTCCCCTCTGTCATCATGTTCACTTCCTTCTGGAATGATCTCTAAAGATCTCCCCTTTACTCAGCATGTTCAGTCATTACAAATCATGGTGCCACCAGGGCCCTTTGGGCTTTTTGTGTCTAGCAACCAGAAGACAAGAAGAGGAGTCATCATCATGGCTGTGGTTACCCTGACCAGCAAGCTGAGATAGGGCTGCTTTTACCCATTGGGAGTTTGGAGGAATACCTGTGGAACTCAGGTGATTCTCTGGCACACCCCCTGGCAACCCCTTGTCCTGTTGTAACTAGAAATGGACATGTGCAGCAACCTGGGACTCAGAAGGGTATTACTAACCCTCTGGAATGAAGGTCTGTGTCACACTACCAGGTAAATCACCTAGACCTGCCTTGGTGATAGCTGAACCTGAGGGGAATTTAGGATGTATGGTGAAGGTGGGAGAGGATGAGCACCAGGGTGGTACTGAGATCCAATGCAGGGGTGGGAGCTGCAGTTCAACCTACTAATCTCCTTCTTAGAAGTTTTCCTTCAGAAGAAAATCCCATGGGAATTGTGCAGCACCTGTATCTAGACTTGTGTGAAGTAGATCTGTGCAGCACAATGGGGAACTGTGGTGGTTAGGAGAATCACCTCACATTGATAGTTGACCAAAGACCCCAATTGTTGTGCTCTGAAATCCATCACTAAGCTTCCCTGTGCAGCTCCCAACCAATGAGGGAGTTCAGAA
The DNA here is from genome assembly GCF_000412655.1 of Myotis brandtii. Classification (NCBI taxonomy): domain Eukaryota; kingdom Metazoa; phylum Chordata; class Mammalia; order Chiroptera; family Vespertilionidae; genus Myotis; species Myotis brandtii. The sequence goes on from NW_005371168.1 coordinate 423,098, forward strand.
GGGATACTGAGGCAGGTGTATTCCTGGGAAATCCTCTGACAGCCCAATCAAAGTTCAGGAGATTCCTAGATATGTTGAGGAACCTTCCTTAAATTGCAAGGTGATACTTTCACCCAGCTTTCCCTTCCTTCCTTCCTTCCTTCCTTTCTCTCTCTCTCTCTCTCTCTCTCTCTCTCTCTCTCTCTCTCTCTCTCTCTTTCTTTTATATCTGTGGTCATACTTAGATCATGGTCTGACAGCTCTCTCAGCCCTATTTTCTTTATTTTTCATCTCTATTTTGTTTCACACAAGTATTTTTTTTAATCCTCACCTGAGAATATTTTTCCATTGACTTTTATTTATTTTTAAAATATATTTTATTGATTTTTTTTATAGAGAGGAAGGGAGAGGGATAGAGAGGTAGAAACATCAATGAGAGCGAAACATCGATCAGCTGCCTCCTGCACACCTCCTACTGGGGATGTGCCCGCAACCAAGGTACATGCCCTTGACCGGAATCGAACCTGGGACCTTTCAGTCCACAGGCCGATGCTCTATCCACTGAGCCAAACTGGTTATGGCTCCATTGACTTTTAGAGAGAGTGGAAGAGAGAGGGAAAGACAGAGAGAAACATCAAAGTGAGAGAAAACATCCTTCTGCATGCACTCTGACCAGGGCCAGGGCCGGGGAGGAGCCCATAACCGAGGTATGTGCCCTTGACCACAATTGAACCCAGGCCCTTCAGTCTGCAGGCTGACGCTCTATGAACAGAGCCAAACAAGCTAGGGTAGTATTTCCTTTTTTAAAGTCTTTGCATGTTTGACACTTTACATCTGACTGTTGGTAGACCAGACAGTCAGCCAATCTGGAGATATTTCCAGAATCTGGTTTCAGGGTGACTCTTCCTTGAACTTTGCTTTGTATGGCCTTATTTATGATTGGATTTCTGGTCCTTGTGTATTATTAAACCACTTTCTGTTGGTGTGAGTTTGGAGTCTAAGCATTACCTGAGCTTTAAACATTATTGACTTGGGATTTAAATTCAGTTTCCTTAAATGTTTACTATTTTTATGACACACTTGTTTTAGATCATACTTATAGACATATCTGTGAAAGGGCCATATTTTAAAATATGAGAGTTTTAAAAAATTAGTGTGAAATGAATTAGTAGGAAAATAAAATTGATAAATTGTGTTAGATGTTGAAGCAATGTCAAAATATTTTGACAGTTTCTAAACACTCAAACCTTCTATAAGCAATCTTGTAATAAACAGCTCAGGAATCCACACCAGTCTCTGAACCACATGAACAGAAAAAATCCTTTAGATCAATTTCATGGAATGAAAACTTCTCAGAGAAGTGTTCTAGAAATGGATTTCTGATCTGTTTAGAATTCCTATTTCTTTAACTTTATTGCCATTTTCATTCTGGTCCTTAAAGTTAAAGGTTTCTGAACTGGATATTTGATATTATACCATTGACTGGGAAGGCAACTGGCCCAGAATGCCTTTAGAGAGCATTTAAATAGTATGTTCCACTTGTGTTTTTGTGCGTAAAGAGGGTAACCATTGGAGAAGCCAAGGTGATGAGGCTTAATTTTTACCTCAATACCATTTTCTCACTTTCCTGTATATGATGGTACCTTCATTAGTGAGCTAGAAACTCTGTTTTATTTTGCATTATATAGAAAGCTAGATAACCAAATTTACATTTATTTTATTGTAGTCTAGAAAACGGGTTTTCTAAAAAAAACCCCTGTTTCCTGTAATTTTTGTCTTCAAATGTTCCTTACATATAGAGACATATTGAATGTCCCAAGAAATACGTACTACAATTTATTTATTTATTTATTTATTACCAAATCTCCCAGTGCTATACCTTCAATAAACAAGAAAAAAACATCAGGCCACATTTTAAATAGTGATTTTCTAATGTCTTGGGAAAATTCTGTGGGGCCATGAGACCAAAGAAAGAGGCTGACAACTCCAGCATTACATCAAAAGTTCATTAAGGCAACTTAAAAATGAGGGTCATCTTGGGTGATGGCAAGACAACATAGATATCCTCAGCACCATGTGGCAGGGATTAAGGGTTATAAAAATTAGGGAAGGATGGGTAGGGTTACTGGGAGCAATAAGGGGAAAATGCCTTACATACTTAACCAGGGCAGGGCAATGGTCTGTCCAGCAAGCAGCGTATCTGGAGCATAGGAAAGAGGTCGGACGGTGTCTGAGGGGATTTATGGGAAGCCATCTCTGTTCTGGCTTGGATCTAGCATGAGGGCTCAGCAGTAGTCAGGCACCCGCCAGACAGGGGTCAGTCACATCATGAACAGTCTCTTACACGATGGCATTCCAAGTATTGACATTTCCTTAGCTTGGGTAGGTGAGGTTCTCACTACCTTCTTTTCTATCTCCTCCATTCATTCTGACCAAGCTGATCATTTTATGTCTTAGTCCATTCTGGTTCCTATAATAAAAATACTACAGACGGGGTTGCTTATAAACAGCAGAAATTCATTTTTCACAGGCTGGGCAGGAGGAAGTGGGGGAGTCTAAGATCCAGATGCTGACAGTTCCAATTTCTGGTTAGGACCCATATCCTGGCTCACAGAAGTTCGTCATTTTGCTGTAACTTCACCTGGCACAAAGGGCCAAGAGAGCTCTCTATGGTCTCTTTTATAAGGGCACTAATACCATTGATGCGAGCTCCACCCTCATCACCTAATCATCTCTCAAAAACCCCCACCTCCTAATGCCAACACATTGGAGATGAGGTTTCAGCATAAGTCTTGAGGGACACAAATATTCAGTCAATACCATCTGATTAAACTTTAGGTCCATTTCCTCTCTTTTCATAGAGCATTTATTTTAGAAAACTTGTAATTGTAAAATCTTTCCTTGCCCCTTTGAGGTGTAAATATTTAAAAATCTTGCCAATTTCTTAACCCAGTAATGCCTTTCCCAAGGACTGAAAGTCATCACTTTGAAATATAATTATTAAAGGAAATAGTTCTCCCATCTCCCTGTTTCTGTGGTAGCATTGAAGCCTAATTTTGTGGGAGCCTTCTTCTAAGTTATAAAACTACCTCCTGTCATGAGGTATGAAAAAGTTTTATTTCCCTTTGAGTAAAGGCAATTAGCATACACAGAGAGTCTATGATTTCCCTACCTCAGCTCTTAAAACTCTTGGGCCCTTTATTTCAGCACAGTTGAACTCAGACTGAATTCTGGCCTTAATTCCCCATCACAATAGCTTTGAATAACGTCTCCCTTGCCTGTTTAACTTTTTATGGTGCAATTTTTGTTTTGACAATCTCATTCCATTGTATATTCATTGCAATGCCATTTCTTTCTGGTCCCAAATTCTTATCAGTCAGAAAACACTTCTCTCTAACAAAGTAAGAGTGAAATCAAAGTGGTCCAAATACTGAAGAAATATATTCTCACTTACCATAAAGTACAGAAGGGGAGTGCTATTCAGGTTGATCCAACAGTTTAACGATATAATCAAAGTGCACAGGTGTTTCTGAGCCTCAATATGCTTTCCACAATTTTGGATTGTGCTGAGGTTCTTTAATCTCTTGGTTATAGGACAGCTGCCAATAACAAAATGAGGCTAACTGCTTCCCTTTTAGAGGGAGATAGAGATTGATTGGCACATACCTGACTAGAAACTTGGGAACAATAACTATCAAGACTTCCAGCAATTTTCTGATTATACCTTTTGCTTGTATTTGGCCAGAATTCAATTATATTCATGAGCCAAACACTGCAGCCACATTAACACTATGTTAAGAAAATGGGGTGAAATCGCTTTCAACAGTAATTTCTACAACATGATATTCCTAGATTTTGGATTATAAACCTCAGTTTAATTCAGTTTTTAAATTTAAGTACATTGAAGTATAAAATTGTATTTTTTAAAACCATAAACTAGGCACAGCTTTTACATATTAATCATTTTCCCTAATGTTTCTGTACTTCATCATTCTAAAACACAATTATCTGAATAATAATATCTGCTATTACTTTGATACGTGTCTTTTAGTTGAAGTTCTTTGCTTTTATTGTTTTGCTGGAAATACTGATTTTGTATCATATTTACTGTATTTAAACATAATTCAAGAAGTGCAAAAGAGTTTTCTTTTAAAGTGAATGCTTTCCATCATTCTTCTTCAAGCATAAAATTAATTCAAGTAATTGTCATAACCATCTATACAGGCAGTCCTTGGGTTATGTCGGACCCAGCATACATCGTTTCATGGCTACGTCGCCAACTCCCATTTACAGTATTTATAAAAAAAAAAGTTCCGTCATTTCGGCGTATGTACATATGTGCTTTATGTTTTTTATTATTTATTTACAAGTAAAGCTCAGGAATTGTTATCTTTCTTTTAATTTTTTTTTACTGTTTCACTTCATTACTGCTCTGTACGCGCACGGATCACCAGGGGGCAAATGCTCAACACAGGAGCTGCCTTCTGGTGGTCAGTGAACTCACACAGCGGGAGCCCCGCTCAGCTGACTGAACCATCCCGGGTGGCCCACCAGCCGGGTGGCAGCCATTCCCTCCCTCAGTAATCCTGCAGGTCCAATCTCCAGAGAACAGGCCAGGCACTGATGGACCAGTGGCTCTGGCATGATCCTGACAGCGCTGCCGGCCTCCTGAAAGTCAGCCTTGGGCACTTGGGCTGCTTCCCCTCCCTAGATGTTCTGCAAGAAAGAAACAATATAAAAGCAGCTGCCAGGTGGCTCCTGACAACCAGCGCGAATGTCAGCGGGATGGATCTGGATTCCAGGCTGGCAAGGGCATCCCACCGCCTGCCCAGAGGGCCGATTGAGTCCTGGGCCCCACCCCCACCCCCCTCGGGATGGGTGCCAGATGCAGGGGCCTCTAGTAACCTATAATGTCCTTGATATATATGCAAGAAAAGTAAGATGGATATTTAACACTGAATTCATATTTATTATAAGTCAATAAATATTGAAAAAAGAATTTGAAGACCTAAGAAAATCTTAAAAATATTCCTTGTAATTACATTATACCCAAAATACATCTAGTATATTCAAATTGGGATATTAATGTTATTAAAACTCAGTTTGTATTGTAAATAATTCTTTGTTACATTTGTGTGTTTTCTTCTATAGCATCAAGTTACGATGACTCTAAAGTGGAAATATAAGAATGATCCATATGAACACATGTGTTTCATCATTTGTATTAAAATGACATGATACTGCTCTCTTATTTCTTTTAAATTTGGAAAAAAATATGTATTTTTCAGTTTTTTATATAGCATTACCAAGTACAGATGTGTCCTCCAAATTTGTGTTCTTACAATTTCTCAATCATCTCAGCAGTTTTTTAACCTACTAGAAGATTTGATCTATTATAGGCATTATTTATCTCTGAGAGGTCACTCATAACTTATTTTTCTTTTTTTTTTCTTTTTAAAGAGAGAGGAAAAGAGAGAGAGTGAGACATATACAGTTCCTCATCCACTTATTTATATGTTCATTGGTTGATTCTTATTCTTGTATGTGCCCTGACGGAATCGAACCCTCAGGCTTAGCATATTGGGGTGATGCTCTAACCAACTGAGCTATCTGGCCAGGGCCTTGACTCTTAATTTACCTGCAACTTTTGGGTTATATTCCAGTGGGCATAAAAGAAACCTATAAATGAAATAGGTGAAAGATAATTAAGATGATTTTCATTTAATCTCGTCGAGTCTGAATTTTGCTGTAGGATGTGTCAATAACCAACCCTTTTTATTGCTGAATAAAATCCCCTTAGCAGTGGTTCTCAAGCTTCTGGCCCTTTAAATACAGTTCCTCATGTTGTGACCAACCATAAAATTATTTTTGTTGCTACTTCATAACTGTAATGTTGCTACTGTTATGAATCATAATGTAAATATCTGATACGCAGGATGGTCTTAGGCGACCCCTGTGAAAGGGTCGTTCGACTGCCAAAGGGGTTGCAACCCACAGGTTGAGAACTGCTGCCTTATAGGCATATGCTGCACTTTATTTACCCACTTGCCTGCTAATGGGCTATGGAGTTATTTTCAGAATTTTGCTATTATAAATAATGTTATGAACATTGATGAATAAGTCTGTTTGTTGATATGTATTTTCATGTATTGTAGGTAATTACTCAAAAGTGGATTTTTTTTTTTAAGAAACTACAAAACAGTTTTCAAAATAGTTCACAGCCTTTATATTTTTACCTTTTGCATGTATGTGTGTGTGGTAATATATAGTCATTTGTATGATAACTATCTATCTGCTTACCTATCTATGAAAACTATCTGTATAAAAGCCTAAGTGACTGTTATAACTGAATGACCAGAATGACTGGAACGACCACCAGTCACTATGATGCACACTGACCACCAGGGGGCAGGCATTCAATGTAGGAGCTGCCCCCTGGTGGTCAGTGCACTCTCACAGGGGGAGCGCCGCTCAGCCAGAAGCTGGACTCATGGCTGGTGAGCACAGCTGCGGTGACAGGAGCCCTTCCCGACTCCATGGCAGTGCTACTGAGCTGCAGCAGTGGCAGGCACAGCAGGCCCGGGATGAGCATGAGCAGTGTGGTGCCCGGCCCCAGCTCGGGCTCCTTCCTGACTGCCTGTCTCTTGGCACACTGTTACATCCCTCGAGGGGTCCTGGATTGCATGAGAGGGCATAGGCCAGGCTGAGGGATCCCCCCACCTCCCATTCATGAATCTGTGCACAGGGCCTTCAGTTGTCTAATAACGCTCACAGTTGGGATGATATAGAATATACTAAAAAATACTACACAGAAGTATTTGTACCTAAATAGTGTGCTTCACATAGAGGTAATCATTGTTATTTCTATAATATATGCAATGTTTATCTATTCCTGGGTAATGAAATGTTTTTGCAAGATTATTCTTATGAATTTTAGTGAATTAACATAATTTGTTTAATAAAAAGCTTCTTACATTGATTTTTTATTATAAGGATGCTATAATAAGTATTTCAACATTTTATCTTGATGTGCATTTCTAATTAAATCCTTCAAATAAATGTCTAAATGTAATCTTATGGGTCAAATAAAATGACCAGTTCTTTAAAATTTTACACAGAATGGAGCTGTGGGCTCCATTCTGTCCCCACAAGAAGTGGTTGAGACAATAGTGTATGGAGTGGCTCCTTTGCCTACAATTTGAAAAAAACTATATTTTTAAAAACCCAACAATATATTTTTTAAACTTTTATTCATTTAACTAAGTAAAAGCCTAATTTTTACTTTTTAAAAATATTTTTTATTGTTTTTTAGAGAGAGAGGAAGGAAGAGGGAGAGAGAAACATCACATGGCTGTCTCTAGCACTCCCCCTACTGGGGATTGAGCCCACAACCTAGGCATGTGCCTAGACTGGTAATTGAACCTGAAACTTTTTGGTGCATGGGATAATGCCCAACCAACTGAGCCACACTTCAGGGCAATGCTAAAATTTTAAGTAATATTTTTGTGACTATATTTTTCCTTCACTCAGTTTTATCTTCTATATAGGTTATCTTTTGAATTTAACAATCTCATAAAATAAAATTGCCTCCCATATGTCTCGATTATTTTCATTCTATTTAATTTTTTTCACTAATTTTGTTCTTATATATGAGAATCTAAATGGCAAAATTTCATAATATTATTAACAGTTTATAACAATTATTTTCCCCCATTTAAATATTTATATATTTTATTTATTCACATATAAAATATAATAAGCAAATTGTTCCTTCATCTTAATAAAAATATTCTGTATACATTAACTAATAAAAGAAAACCATATTGATAATAAAAACTTCACATACTTTGTGTAGCATATTTCTATTGTTTTGAGCCATTTATTTTTATGCCAGAATCATACTGTCTATTATGTATTTTTATATTTAGAAGCATATAGTTTCTATCATATTTTCCAAAATGTTTACTATTTTCCAGTATCATATAATATATATTAATCTGTAGCTTTTATGAGTCAAATATTTCATTATTTAAGAAAGATATTAAAACCAGTTTTAAGTGCACTTAAGGAGTTAGCTATTTATAGATCAGTTAATAATGGAATTTTAGGAAAGTAATGTGAGATTAGATGCAAAACTAGCTTAATAACAGAGCAATTAATGATGACCTTTGGGGTTTTCTTTCTCACTGGACAGAAATCACTGATATCTATAGCAGATAAATATCTACTTGCCAACCTCTGCTTCTGCAAAGCTATAAGATAGCTCTGTACACAGATAAATCAATTTAAGGTGCAAACCCAGTATGGCATTGAAGGGAAAAGCAGCAATTGCTTTAACCTACTTCCAGGCTCTGCTAAAATTATTTTCACCATCTAAACCTGTGTGATCATAATCTCCAAAGATTATCCATAATCACAAAAGTGCTGTCCTCATTAGCTGTGACCTATTTTATTTCCATAGGTGCAGCAAAAGTATTAACCATTATTGTTAAAATATACACTTAGGTATATTAAAATTTTTAAGAGTTTATTTGAGCAAAAATCTATTCAAATCAGGCAGTGCCAATTTAGAAGTGGTGGGGAGTACCCCACCCACAGGAGCCCAGGGAAAGACTTTTATAGAGAAGAGGTGGAAGCAAAGGAAATACATTATTTGATTGGCTTTAGCTTAAGCAGTTGCCTTTTTTTTTTTTTTTTGAAAAGCCTAGTTGGCTCTTTGTGATTGTCCTTAGGTTTTTATTTCTTAACCTTGAAACATTCCAGGCTTAGGTTTTAGTTTGCTTGGGTAGACTGCGAAGGCATTAAAGCCACTTCACTCTTATGGCCTCATTGTTTAATTAACTTAACACTATATAAGTTTTTTAAAAAAACATATACTATTGAGCAAACTAAGGCCAGATAATTAACTTCTGTTTGTCAGTGCTCACATGGAATCTTAAATTGGATTTTAAAAGTTTCTGCAATTACTACTTCAATCCTGACACTAGGACTATAAGCCCAAGACACTCTCATCATCAGATTTTACCTGTGGTTCCTGTAAGTGTGAGAAAATTCCTCTCTTACAAAGTCAGCTAAGGGACCTGCCCTGCCAGTGAGACTGAAGCCTTAGAAACCGGATATGGAGCCAGCTTTGTAGAGGGCGTTGTTTCCACATACTAAGTCAATTTGTGTTCCTTAATAGTGTCCTTGTCAGAACTGATTAAATGAGAATCATTCTTAAGTATGACATTCCAGGTAGAAAAAGGAAAAAGAAACCAATTGAGACTTATTCTACAAGGAAGGAAAAGATGTGCCTGAACTTAAGCAGCCTATGAAAAATAGTTTATAGCTATCTCAGGTGAATCCATGTTGGTGACTTAGAAAGGATTTACAAAACTGTTAAAATATAATTTTCAAAAAAAGGTGATATTTTGAATCTAAAAGTGTGAAATGAGCACATGTCAAAGACTGTATTAATACCTTTGAAAATCCTTGCTTTCCTTCTGCAACCTTTTCTTTGAATATCCCTATTCTGGTGTTTCTTCTTCTTCAACAGGGATTTCAACTATTACCCATAGAAAAGGGATAACAAAGTCTCCTATACCTTTTGAGGGTGACTTTCTTAGATATTGTCCAGGTGCTAAAGGAGGTCCTCCTATCTCTGTTTCTAGGCCAAAAAAAAAAAAAGTTTTTTTCCCCATTGTTTATGCTTTAATGCCAATTTGGTTTCCCATGCAACATACAGAGCTTTATTGATTTCCCTTATTAATTATTTAAAAAGCAGCAGATGTTGCAACTGTGAAGGTTACTTTTTTTTTTTTAAGATAGAAAGATTTTCTTTTTTAATGACCCCAACTGTATTTCTTTAGATACAGGAGTTTTGAACTCAAATACTCAGGAGAAAACAAGTTAAGATGGCATTATCCTGCAACTCATTACCAGTAACATATTACAAAGCAAAAGAGCTTGGAAGGAAGGTGGAAGGGAAGGGAAGATAAAGAAAAGGAATTAAGTTGATGAAGTGGATTAAAAAAAAAAATTCTTGGGAACTATCAAGTTCTTGCAAGCACAGCTCGTTTCTGCAGATTATTTTCCAAACGAGTACAAAATGGAGCCAAAATGGTGAATCCCTTGAGAACCTGAAGAGGTGCAACATTAAAAGCTATGATTATCTATCCAGTAGCAAGTGTTCCAGCCTTCAGTTGCCAGCCATTTCCTCTTCCTGTTCACAAGAGTTAGTGGGATGAAAACATCTTCCCCGTGATTGTTTTCATTTCTTTCTTCTCGGCATCTGGGCGTGCACAGTTCAGCACCTTGAGGAAGTCGGATTTTTCCCTCCACATATGTGTGTGAATCTAGGCTTTAGAGCACTTGATGTGGTAGTGCAGGTAGTCCTGGAACGTGTGGATCAGGTTGTCACGAGTGCTGGCATTAGTGTGGCGAGGGAACAACTCGAAGGTAATGTAGCCAATGTTGTCACCCACAGCAGCATCGGTGTCTTTCAGCTCCAGAGGAGGTTCCCTGTGGCTAAAGAGGACCTGTGGGGCCCAATGGCTGGCTCTGCATCCTTCTTTGAACTCCTGCATGAACACCTTTCCAATGACCACATCGTCGTCATCCTTAAACACTGTGCTGAAGACTACCGTGACTCTGTCCTTGGTAGACTCCACTTACCTGGTCTTATCATCCCTATTCTATATAATAAAGAGCTAATATGCAAATGGTTGTCATGCCCTCATGCCATCACACCTTAACCCAGTGGTTCTCAACCTTCTGGCCCTTTAAATACAGTTCCTCATGTTGTGACCCAACCATAAAGATCAGGCAGGCAGGCAGAGGTGGTTAGGGGTGATCAGGCAGGCAGGCAGAGGTGGTTAGGGGTGATCAGGCAGGCAGGCAGAGGTGGTTAGGGGTGATCAGGCAGGCAGGCAGAGGTGGTTAGGGGTGATCAGGCAGGCAGGCAGAGGTGGTTAGGGGTGATCAGGCAGGCAGGCAGAGGTGGTTAGGGGTGATCAGGCAGGCAGGCAGAGGTGGTTAGGGGTGATCAGGCAGGCAGGCAGAGGTGGTTAGGGGTGATCAGGCAGGCAGGCAGAGGTGGTTAGGGGTGATCAGGCAGGCAGGCAGAGGTGGTTAGGGGTGATCAGGCAGGCAGGCAGAGGTGGTTAGGGGTGATCAGGCAGGCAGGCAGAGGTGGTTAGGGGTGATCAGGCAGGCAGGCAGAGGTGGTTAGGGGTGATCAGGCAGGCAGGCAGAGGTGGTTAGGGGTGATCAGGCAGGCAGGCAGAGGTGGTTAGGGGTGATCAGGCAGGCAGGCAGAGGTGGTTAGGGGTGATCAGGCAGGCAGGCAGAGGTGGTTAGGGGTGATCAGGCAGGCAGGCAGAGGGGTTAGGGGTGACCAGGCAGGCAGGAAAGTGGTTAGGAGCTAGTGGTCCCAGATTGCGAGATGCAGTCGGACATCCTCCGAGGGGTCCCGGATTGGAGAGGGTGCAGGCTGGGCTGAGGGACCCCCCCTCCTGTGCACGAATTTAATGCACCGGGCCTCTAGTAATGGATGACTGCCCTGTTCTCTCCTTCCTTGCCCTCTTCTTGGAACTGGAAGTATTTCTTAAAGACAGAGACAAACAATTTCGTTTCAACATGCCAGCCCGATACACAATGGAATCGTGGATGCAGGCAGATTTTCAAGGTTGTACAGAAAAGAGGCATTGTATCCTGATTCTGGGTTTACCAAGAAGCTCCCATACACTCGCTTTAGTAACTCATCAGCACCATGTGCCTGAAGTTCCAAGAAATACTGACCATCAACTTTTGTTTTGTCTCCATCAGGATTTGAAATATGATCGAGGATCCCATCAAAATCTGCAAATGTTACCTCTACTGCTTCTGGTTGGTTTCCTGCGGCCACGGTCTCGAACTTGAGTGAGAGCATCTCCTCGATGATGCGGTTGTTCACCTCCAGCAGGATCATGGCTGCGGCTGGCCTCGAGGCCTGAACCTGCCTGCTGAGCCGCCGCCCCTGCTGCCACCTCACCCACAAGACCGGTCCCCACCCAGCCCCCCAGCCATGAATGTTACTTTTATTTTTCACTTTTATTTATTTATTTATTTATTTTTAAACTAATTTTTCGGAGTTAATTCATTCTAGCTTTATGCATGCACAATAATAGCACATTCTTCCTGTTACTAAGATTCCTGACACTGTTTTTAAAGCATAACAGCACTAGCATTACAATGCTAAGGCACATTTGACTCCTTTCCCAACCTGGCTTCCATTAAATTAGTCACCACTTTTACAGTGAATAATTCCGTTTTAGTCATGCACTGTAGGTGATATCAGCTCTAGTTAATTTTTTTCAGATACTTCAAACTGGTCCCTGGGGCAATCACCGTTAAGCCAATTTAGAGGAAAATAACATCGCTGCAGTAATAGGGGAGTTCTAAAATGTCTCAGTTCTCCTTAAGTTTACAGTTAGTACATTGAACATTCTGTCTGATAAGGAGAAAAATCTCACAGGACTTTGTGGATAGGAATAACAAAACATGAAACGTCTCCACCAAATAGTTCATGTCCTGCATCATTTTTCAATTAATTATCCTTTGAGGTTTCATTTTAGGTTTCATTCCTCTCACTAGTTTCATTCTTCATCCTCAAAGGAAAAAGAAATAGAGAGGCAGAGTGTTCTCTGAGAATTTGTATACCCTTAGCATATCTCTTGAACATAGGAGCAGAAAAAAAAAATAAGTCAAGGATTTCATTTGAATAAGAATGATTTATCTACTGAGAGCTGAAGGACATGAATACATTATGGGTATCTTTTTGCATTTGACTTTTTCTTTCTTAGCAAGTAGATGGTTTCAGAGAATTCTTAAAAACAATTCTAAAGTGGTATGATGAGGCATTATTTCTTTCAGTGATAAAGACTTTCATATAAATTACATTGAGCTATACATGGAATTTCAGACTACTGTAGTTTAAAATGTATCCTAATAGTATAATTACTTTTGCATTTCCAAAGTTCACTATATGGCTCTATAAACTTTCATGCATGAATATACTTATGATTGATACATTTTCCTATTAAATTCGTATTAATTATAATTGTGAAGTAAACATGGGTGGAGATTCAGAAATTAATCTTTTGAAGATGAGCTTTCCTTAGTTAATAAAATCACATATAATTGACTAGAGAAATTAAATCTGAGGTATTACTTTATAGTTTTATGCTTATGAAATTTTATAATTGCTTTTTTGTTTACATGTAGAAATTGCTTTGTTTGTGCTATGAACAGTTTTCTGTGTTTTAGGTAACAAAGTGATTTTTACATATATTGATAATAAGATTACTTATTTTGGTTCTTTGTTGAAGAATACAACATTTAACATAACAATTTATAACTACCTAGTCTTTTGAAAGGATTTGCTATGTTAAATGCTTTAGATATTTCTGAGGCTGAGGTTTAGGCAGCTTACCAGCCTCCCATCCTTGGAGAGAAAAGTCACTCCAAATTCTTTAGGATAAAATAATATAATAATTAGAGAACAGGAAAGAGGCAGGGTTCCTATTTCCTCTCATCCAAATTCCTGGTTGAACAGTTTAAGAGTGGCAGACATTACCCCTCTATTTTTACTTCCCTGATATTTAGCACAGTTTTTGCCACATAAAAATCACATTATTTATGATGTGATGGATTTTAAGAAACTACCTTATTATATTCTGAGTTTCAAAGCTGAAGGGTTATAAATTTATGTATCAGCCGTGCTACTTGTAATTCAGTAAAAATAATATAGAAAATGTAACGGGATTGTAGACTGATGAATGTATGGGCAATCAGTTAACTGACACTTGGAAAGTTAAACAAAAGTTTTAAAAATGAATAAAATTTGCACACCTTAGCATAGTCAACAAGATAGGAGATTCCTCTTGGATTTGGTTAAAATTTCAGCAGCTGCAGGTTTCCCCACATATTTATTCCATAAGCAGACATTTGTCTTACACTCCACAAGGGCAAGGCCATGTATAATTTTGCTCACCTCTCTTAGCTTGCCTTCACCATGAATATTTTCCTCTTCCTCTTCATTTTCCTTCCATCTCTTTCCAATTCTAATACGACATTATCACATTAAATTTATAAAATGTCTTACTTGTATGAAATATGATTATTTGAAGCAAAAGTCATTTTTCTTCATTTGTTTATGTTTTATAGCGCCTAGTCTTATCTCAGATCATTTAGTAAATATTCAATACTTTAATGTTTAATGGATAATTGGCTGTGTTTGTAGGTCATTCTGCTCATTCTCTCTGCTTGATCAGCAGCAGTGATCTTGGGTTTGGATTAGAAATCAAACTTCTGAGACAAAATAGTCTTCACCCAACACTAAATTTACTTAGCTTGAATAATGAATAAACATTAGGCAAAGTCATAGCATGGATGGCAATAATATAGTAGAGATCACATGACTCTTGGACACAGATCACAATATCAGTGTGTGTGTGTGTGTGTGTGTTTGTGTGTGTGTGTGTGTGTGTGTGTGTTTGCCCTGGGAACATGAATGTTCATAAGTGAGAGATTGGGTGGGTGCAGATAACTGTTAAAGAAAAAAAAATATTCAATAACATTTGCTAAAGATGCTAAGGGAGACTTTACTCAGGGCCATTGTGATAGTTATAGGGATGCTGCAATGGGATTTTACAGTGTGGGAGAGACTAGGCTTAATTTCAAATACAGCATGGGCAAGTGGGAGTTTGTAGCCAAGAATTGGGGTGGGGTTAATGGGTGGAAAGTTACTAAGAGGAAAAATCAGGAGTAAAAGGTGTCCTGGCTAAATGGACCTCACCGGATTCTTGCTGAAGAAAGGCCAGAGTGATCGGGTATCACCTGGGGGATAGCGGAGGATGAGGAACCTGATCACATATTAAGGGAGATCAGACATGGAGTGGGGAGGGTCAGTTAAACTGACCTAGCAGGGTTCTTGCTAAAACTAGACTTTAGAAGGAAATATGCAGATGGGCCTAGGAGAAGATGTAGGAACCTGACTAAAGTTTGGTCAAGGGAACAGTCTTTGTTATCACCTTGGTTCAGGGAAACACTCAGGATCCTTTTTAGTTTGATAACATGCTAATAACATACAAGAAATAATATGTCTATCCAAAAAGATTAAAAATTAAAAACAGGTAAAACCTACAGGGCACCACTGAAATTCATAGGGTAAAAATGCTATGTACATAGCATTTATAAGTAGCTATTTCTGCATAATGATAGATATCTTAATTTTACCACTTTTATAATTACTCTTGAATAAGTTATTTTTTTTAAAAAAAAGTTGGCTCTGGGATTCTGTTTCATCAATGCTAGAAGTGACCATAGGTGAATTTTAGAATTTTAAGAATAACAGATTAAATTGTTTGTGTATCATTTATTTTCAAATAAACAGTAATTAAATGTCAGTTTCAATAGCGAAGAGGAACCCTTAATTGTCCTTTTTCTTCTGCATAGAAGTTCCACCCATAGACAGAGGGAAGGCAAATACTTTTAATAAGCATCTATGTCCACCATGCCTCCATGGAGATATAACCAGAGGAATTGGTTGATACTGATTGAGGATTAGTTTGGTAGGATAGAACCAAACAGTTTGGAAGGATAATGAGAAAGAACAAGATTGGAAGGTTTCTTATAAGGAAGTTGAAAAGAATATAGATGATCCTTTTGTAATGGGTCAGTGTGTAATGATATTTATATCTAATGTAAGTGCTCACCACAGGCATCTATTACAGAGGATGATATACATAATTTGTTAATTACTCCAATTGTAGTTGCTATTCAAGCTTTGAACTTTTATTGGAATAAATTAACAAAGCAAGGCATTTAATATTTAGCTACTGATGTGGGGGGATGGAAAATAGCCCCCACACTTCTCCCCCCCAAAAATAACAATTAGTATAGACCACCAGAAGTAGTATGTACCTTCAAATTGCCAGAACAGCAAGCCATCTACCTTCATTGCCTTAAATCAAAGCTCTTATCAATACTCTAACTCTTCCATCACTATTACTCATGAACCTTGATTGTTTCCACATGTGTGGAGCATTATGCTGGTCCACTACATTGTTGGTGGTGCTGATTAGACCTGGTGAGCTGGATATAGCCAGTATCCTATATGTTTTTGTTAGACCCATGCATAGAGGAAAACTACTTTACTGACACCAAGAAAAACAGACTTTATTCTCCTTATTTTAGAAAGGAGTTCATATAGGAAACTGGTTATAAAGTTACTGGAAGGACTAGGTCAGCAAAAAGAATAAGGGGCGAGCTGGAATTGTAAAAAGAGAGGGGTGGCGGGGGGTGGGGAGAAAGATCTTTCTGGTCATGGTTCCTATAATTGTTGCTTTCTGTCATGGTGGAAGTAAGGGCTTTATCCTGGTCCACAGTACAGGGCAGAGGCAGCACAATTTCAGTGGTTCTTCTGCTGTATGAAGTGGCACCTTTGAGGCAGATTGAGAATGAAATGCAATACTGTCTTTTGTAGGTGCTGACTCATCTATGCCAGCCCTAGCTCATTAGCTCTTATGATCTCTGGGTATCTCCTTCTTCTTGTCGGTTTCTCTAGAACAGTGGTTCTCAACCTTGGCTGCACATTAGAATCACCTGGGGATCTTTTTAAAATCCTGATTTCTGGGCCTCATCCTCCGGAAATTCTGTTTCTTTGTTATGAGACCACTGCTCTAGAAGCCCAGCCTCCTGCTGCCTTACAGATTTTTCCAATGATTTTGCAACAGATCTGCTGTACCCATTCCTTTTGATTAAAACATCTACTAGCAGACAGCCCTGGCCTGTGTGGCTCAATTGGTACAGTGTTGTCCCATGCAACAATTCCTGGTCAGGGCAATGCCCGGGTTGCAGGCTCTATCCCCAGTAGTGGGTATGCAGGAGGCAGCTGGTTGATGTTTCTCTCTCATTGATATTTCTCTCTCATCAATGTTTCCTCTCTCTCCTCCTCCCTTCCTCTCTTTCTCCCCCCTCAAAATCAATGAAAACATATTAACAACAACAACAACAAAAAACACACACACACAAACCAATCCAAAACAAAAACATCTAGACAGATTTGTTGTTCCCATTCTGTCCCATTAAAACATCTAGACTGCTTTCTGTTTTTCTGCTCGAAACCTGGCTGAAACATTAATAATTGAATTACTGATCTAATAATGATGTTTCTCTCTCATTGATATTTCTCTCTCATCAATGTTTCCTCTCTCTCCTTCTCCCTTCCTCTCTTTCTCCCCCCCCAAAATCAATGAAAACATATTAACAACAACAACAAAAAATACACACACAAAACAATCCAAAACAAAAACATCTAGACAGATTTGTTGTTCCCATTCTCTCCCATTAAAACATCTAGACTGCTTTCTGTTTTTCTGCTCGAAACCTGGCTGAAACATTAATAATTGAATTACTGATCTAATAATTATATATAACTTTAATAGGAAGTTATTAACTACTTACCACAAGTTTTGCTGTTTACTGCTTTGCAAATAAGTCAATGTGACATGAGCAGCAGCATTAAGTTAAACTCCTCTTCAGTGGTCCTACATAGCTGAGCAAGATACCGGATACCCATGTCTCAATAAGAATTCTTATGATTTGTTGACGTAACTATATAAAAAAAATCAAGGATTTACTTAGTTGGAAATATAAATATGCTGAATCTGATGGATATTAGCATTCCCTCATAGAAAAAAATACTTTAGAAAGTAACTTCAGTTTGCAATATACATCCTGAAGCGCTATTTGTTTCTTAGTTTCATAGCATTGTTTTTAACTAAGACTAATTAATGATCAGATTTAGAGCCCAATTTAACACTGATTCAGAAATATTCACTTTTTAAAGTGTTATCTTCTCTATAAATATAACTTAATAATTTAAGACTAAACAAGATGAAATGATTATTTAAACCAGAACTTCAGTGGCCCTGAACTGAAATTATAATAAGAAATAAATCAAACATTTAGGTTTCATTCTATGACAGCCAGGGTAATATAGGTAGTACATATCCTTGAAAAGAGGAGACAAGAATAAAAACTGCTGCTTTAAGCACAGCTATAACTTGTAATTTATGTAAAACAGACT
Source organism: Myotis brandtii (assembly GCF_000412655.1). NCBI lineage: Eukaryota > Metazoa > Chordata > Mammalia > Chiroptera > Vespertilionidae > Myotis > Myotis brandtii. Next base: position 441,186 of record NW_005371168.1, read on the forward strand.
AAACTGTAAATGACCTATTACCTTTCATAATGTCCTTGTTATATACTAGAGGCCTGGTGCACTTAGCCCGGCTGCACCCTCTCGAAATCTGGGACCTCTTGAGGGATGTCAGTCTGCATGTTTAGGCCTGATCCTTGTGGCAGTCGGACATCACTCTCACAATTTGGGACCGCTGGTTCCTAACCACTCCCCTGCCTGCCTGCCTGCTCGCCCTTAATCACTCGCACCACCTCTGCCTCAGTCCCCGCCAATGGGGCTTCATCCGGAAGGACATCCGGAATGACGTCTGGAAGGTCGTTCGGCTGTCCAGTCTAATCAGCATATTACGCTTTTATTATTATAGATGTTCTTCTCACAAACCAATCTTATTATACATTCCTGTCTTTGAGATTCTAACATGTAGGAAAACAAGATAGAAATATATTCCAGAAGAGCAGATGTTATTGATTTAAAATCATTCATTTGAAAATGTTAAAATGTCAATTTTTAAAAGTTTTAAATTATATTTCATTGTCATTGGCTTCATAAGCATACAAACCAAGTCAGGGCAAAATTAATGTGTACATTAGACTTTATTTATATATAGGAGAAAATTATATTTAAATTCATGCTTCAATATACTTGTTCCCCAAACTCTGCACATGTTCTATTAATCCTTTCTGTGGAAACAGAAAGTCAAAAAACACACTCACCAATTCATGGGTGGATCTCCTGAGCATGTTTAAACTGACTAAATCTGTATGGGTCTAAGAATATTGCTTATTATTATTACAGCAAAGGTATAAAGGTAAACAGAAAATAAATATAAAGTAATCTAAAGAAGAAGTACAACTTATGCAAACAGTGGCTTCTCAAAGTACACCATTCTCTATTTCAAAGTAGTCTGATCTTTGTAAGCTACTGAAGAGGACGAAAGAGAAGCTCCATATGTCTTTTCCATAATGAGAAATATGTTCGGTAAAAAGAAAGCACAAGGTGAATACTCTGTACTTTCTATAAAGACATAGAAAAAAACAAACTTTAAAACTTTTTTTTTATAGTAAGTCAATTAGGAAAGACATTTTAAAAATGATATCATGGGGGTATTACTAGAGCAAGATCATGATGCAATGAAAAGTTTCTAATTTCTCCTTTTGAAGGATATTAATATGGACTATACCAATTATTTTAGAAGAAAAATGTTAATAACCCTACTCAGGTTCATGTAGTTTTGCATGTGATACATTCAGAAAGTTGTGAACACAGACATGCGTGTGTTTTTGTCATGATCTTCCTGGAGCATTTGGTATATTCCGAGAAGCTTTGTCAGCGATAAAAATGTTTGGGAGGATGAACAAAAGAATCAATCATGTTGCATTTAAAGTGCCGTTCTGGAAAATCCACTCATAACCCTTTACAGTAATTCTGATACAATCTATAAACAATGTAATATAATTTGGTTAAACAGTAAAGGAGTGGGCCCTTTCTATGGAATGACTATTACTTAGAGTATCTGATAGCAAAGCCCTCAAGGGTTATCAGGAAGTACTCTGGTTTTTGTTCCATTTCTATCCAGACAGAATTACTGTTAGTACTTTCTGGCATCAATGGTTTCTTTTTCTGCCATATTTTATTAGGGCTCATTTTAAACATGTCTGAACTTAAGTAGTGAGACCAAATCTTAAAGAAATTACTTCCTCTGATAATTTTCAAACAAATGCAACTGGTCTTTTGTGTTGTTCTAGTATAAGGATATCAGACTATAGTTTTCCCTGGATTTTCAGAAATTCAGATTGGTAAATTTCTGGATGAAGAAGATTCAACACCAAAAAAACTTAATTCTTTATTCTTTTAAAACTTTTTATTATGGAACATTTCAAAGATATTAAAAAGTACATCCATATTTCAGCTTCAACAAATGTCAATTATTAGTTTGTATCAAATACCAACTTAAAAAATTATCATGCTAATAATATAATTTATCATGTCTTGTCATTGTTCACATTTATCTTTTACTTTGTTAGATTTAAAATTCAAATAAGGTCTATTATACTGCACTAGATTAAGTCTCTGAAGTCTTTTTAAATCTAGGTTACCACGCCCTCTCTTTTTATTCCCTCCTACATTTGGGTGAAGAAACAGTTTCAGTACTGCTGTGGTTTTAGATTGCTCCTAGAAAGATATGCCTTCTTCTCCCCATACACACTACATAGCGATAATAGGTCAAAAAACACAGTCACTGATGAAAGTAGTCTCTTCTAGATACAGCCCAGTGGAGAGAAAAAATGGCGAACACCATCGACCCTACCTATTATTTTACACATCTAAAATCAAACAGAGGTAAATACATCTCAACTTGGTGTAATTTTTATCCCAACATAATGTTTCTCTGATTTTAGGTGCAATCATTTAGCACCAGTGTCTTAGTCAGTAATAAAAATGCAATGAGTTGTGGTATTTTCCCAATGTCAATAATATATACCCATCCACACAACAGACAAGAAGAGGAAAAATTCAATAATAATGAGAAATTGTTGAACTGTTGTCTTTTTTTTTTGAACTGTTGTCTTATACATGGTTAGTATTAGCAGAATGACAAGACAAAACATAATATAAGGTCAGCTAGATGACCAATACATTTAGAAACATGCAGAATATTTAAAAAAATCTAATAATTATCAGAAAATTTATAAAATTTTTAATCTCAGTTTAATGAGGTTAATTTTTAGCAGGCTATGTGATTCTGTGATATTTCAATTTAAATCAGATGCAGTACTCAAAGTTCTACCTAAGGAGATATTTCCTTTCATCAGTATGTAGCAGAAACACTTTCAATTAGAATGTTAATGCTGCACCAGATATTTTCACTGATGCCAGCATATTAATCAACACCATCTGTAACCAATTTATTTTTCTTCCTAAATACACTGGTTTTGTGAAATTCCCCATGAGTCCATTGCTGTGGAATGAGGTAAAGGAGGTAGGTGGCAAGATCAGATATACTGGGAGGCTGAGCAATATATATACATCTGTAATTTATTTTTTATCATGATGACCTATTTAAACCCGACTGTGTATAGGTTGTTTCCACTTGAGCATGGGTTATGCTTGTGCACAACCAATTTTATAAAATGTTGTATGAGATAGGATTGAAGTTACAATCAGAGGTTTACTTGATTCTATGATGAGTATGCATTTTCTACTTGATTCTAATAATAAGACATTATCTGTTTCTTGAAACTGGAGGAAAAGAGCATGGCCTGTCTCCAAAACTCTGGAAGACTGCTTAGTGATTCTCTTACTAAGGCTTTACAATGGCTATATTTAACATTCTATTTGTCAAGGACACATAAATTATATTTGAATCTGTTTCATCATGAGAGAAAAACTGCGGAATAGCTTTCTTAGCTGCCGGAAATTGCTGCAGAGCCGTCTCTTGCCTTGAGCTCTGCTCAAAGTGGCAACTTTATGGTTTGCTCATTAATGAGCCATAGAAACACACTCAGATATGATCATGACCTCTAAAATTAAAAAAAGTATCCATTAAGAGTTTTTCCTCTTTTTAAGTCACAATCACTGCAATATGTAAAAACTGTCTTTCATTTGGAGGGTCTATCCTGCACAAATATTTCACCATGCTCATGGATTAATGAATATAAATGGATTTGGCCCCCCTTAACTGACATTCACGTGTTATACCAATGCATGGCATAGTCTTGCTTTTTAAAATAATTAGGCCCAATCAGCATGATCTCATGAATTTAATTAACCATTGTGATTTGTCCGGCAGTTGCAATTAAGATCCTGGTGAACTTGATCAATGGAACTCAAAGTAAGGTCTGTGGTCTAATACTGATTTGGAAACTGTTACTGGCCCACAATGAGATAAATACATAAATTGACAATAAGCTTTTACGTAGGTCATTACAGACTGACATAAGTCACAGGTCATACATCAAAATGGCACTGGAGAGATTGTGGATGACAATAGGCAAGTTGGCATGGGCCTGAGGCAAGACCATGAAATATTACTGTCATCCCAGCCAGGTGATACCAAACAACTTATGGTGATGCATGTAAATTGGTATAGAGAAGAAATATTTGCCAGGTCAATGGATGCAAACCAAGTGCTGGGTAAAATGTGTTCCAGGTGAGATAACATTTGGAACAGTGTTTGCAATTGGACCTACCATTCATCTTTTGCATAAGAAATAGAGCCAAGTTAAAAGGAAATGTGATAAGAATCCTCATCTCTGCATCTTCCAAGTATTTAACTGTGGTACTAATTTGTGCATTTCCCTAACATATATTCTATTAATTTCATTCATTATCCTGATAAGAGTAATTTATAGTACTATCCAAACTTTAATAGCTTTGAACATTCAATGTATTATGCACACTAGGAAACTTTTTTGAATTAAAGGTATGCAAAAATTTCATCTGAACAGTAGGGGTAAACCGAGTTTGGCCAGATTGTATGATAAATAAAAATGTCCCTTAACCAATAGGTTTAGGAATCAATGTTGGGATCCTGGCAGCCATCGATGATGCCTATTCTAACTATGCACTTAATAACTGATAAAATGGTTACAGAGTAGATCTACAAGCCTACTATACCACATTGAGATGGTTTTGTATGAAAACTATTTTTACCTCCTTACTACCATAGGCAGAGTGCTGTTTTTGGTCCTTAGGAAATAGCACTATATTAAAGTTAATGTCTAAATATCCTCAAAAGTTCTTAATAATGCCAATTTGTTAGTATTCTGTCACCTTTATAAATTTTCTCAATTCCTTTACAGATAGCCTTGGAATCATCACTACAGTCTGTATTTATCAAAGTTGTTGGTTTTTCCATGAGGAAATCTGGCCTCTTGCTGAAAGAAGGGATTACACAATTTTGAATAAACTAAGGTATAGACATTTCTTAGAACTTTATTACTCTTTGTTGTGAAAATACAAATAAAGTTTCTCTCAACCTAAAGATATTTTCTACATTATATGAAGTAATATTTGAATATATTGACTTCATATTTTATAGCTAGTAATGTATCATTAATTGGCCACTGCAAAGATTATGTCAAAGTATTTGATCACTATTTAATTCATGCTACCTATTATATTTATGCTTAGTTTTTCTCTTATTATTAAGTACTTAGTGTCTGCTGGTCTGAATGTAATTATATGTGTGGAAGTCACATTACCTGTCCAAATAATGACCCTTCTCATCATCCCTTATGATCGACACACCATCTACAGCAGAGTTCATGAGGATGGTGCTGCAGGCCTCATTAATGAATCTTAAGCTTTACTGACACGTATGTACTCTTGTGCTGTTGGAAGATATATCAGGCAGGTGGATGTGGCCAGTAGCACATGATAAAAACACTCTAGCATTTCCATTTCCCTAAACCTTTGGGATTTTTCTTCTTTATTATTCTAAGACATTTTTAGTATTTCACCTAATTGGATCTAAGACAATAAAATTTAAGATCAATTTTCAGTCAGTGTTTTGAACTGAGTTGCCTCCAACTATACAAGTTAACCTTTTAAATCCAAAATCATTAATATACCCAAATGAATAACTTCAACCTATTCTAATGTTATATTTACATTATTTTTGGACTAATGTTCTTAGAATCCATTCATGAAATACACCCAGGTTTCTCCTAATATGAATTAACTAAATGTTTCCATCTTTTTGTAGCATAAGCTCTCTCTACTGGTTTGGAAATTTGGGTTCATTTCTCTGGACTACACTGTAATTAACTCTAGTTATATGTCTAGTGGCAACAAGCCAATGAGAAGGTAGATCTTACCAAAAAAGGTAGGTCTTTAAGAAAATTCTGAAGTTTCGAGCCGTTTTAAATTATTCTTTTGCCCTTTTCTCTCTTTCTGCTATCCTCACAGGTCTCTGAGGTTCTGATCATTTTCATTATTTTTTCTTTCTGGTCTTCAGAATTGGTATTTCTATTAACATATATTTAGGTTGGCGATTATTACTTCTGCAAGTTTGTATGTTTTGTTGAATGCCTTTAGTGATTTTAAAATTTCTGTTATTATAATTTCAATACCATAATTTCTACTTGGTGCTTTTTCAAAATTGCTATATCCTTATTGATATTCTATAATTGTTGAGTCTTTATTGTCATATTTTAATTGGATTTTCTAAGCACAATTTTCTCTCAATCTATGAACATGTTTTTAATAGCTTCTTTGAAGTCTTTGCTTGATAAGTTAGACCTTAGCAAAGACCCCAGCAGAGGCAGTTCTATTGGTTACTGCTATTCCTTCTGTATGGATCGCATTCCTGTCTCTTTTTGCCTGTTTTATTATTTTGCTGTTGGTGGAGGTGTAAAAAATGACACTTTAGATAATATGTTGAAGCAATTCTGAAGTATGATGCTGCTGGGAGTTGTTGGTATGTGTGTTGGTTAATTTATTCAGTGACTTGCATGGACTAATTTAATAGAATCTCTCTCCTGCACTCTGAGGCCAAAGAGGTGGCTACTTGTCCTTTTTTGATTTTAATTCTTGTTTGTATTTTTAATTCTGGCTTTCTAAGAGTAACTCCTGGGACAGACTAACTTAGTAACTGGCTAATGATTGGTCAGAGGTTGTGTTATGCTTAAGAACCCTGAGCCAATAAAACTTCATTCTTTGTGATGGCTCTGTTGTGGTTTGGAGAAGACATGTAAAGTTGAGGGGGTTTAGAAGTCTGCCCCTTTTAATTACTGCTTCTGCAAGGCTTCTTGTTCATCCATTGACTTTGGAGCCCTCTCCAGTCTCTTCTGAGCCTGCTGTTTCGTACATGTGCGCAGACTTCCAGAGCACAAGGGATATCTCAGTTTATCAGGGCCCTCTGTGTCTGTCGCATCCAGATTTTCCTGTTACATTTTTGACTTGCCTAAGTGAATGCTTGACCTAAAGAGTATCCCAATTTTAGACAGCAGGATGTTGGCCTTCCCTGGTTGTTTGTACTGGGATTGCCATTGTTTTTGACATTTCCTATGGGCACGGTGACTTTCCTGTTCTCTCAATCAGGCCAGCCCCTTAAACAGGAGAACTGCAGGGACTCATGGCTGCACAGCCCTGGTATAACTAGTGCCATATGTTCAGGAGGTAAAAGGCAGCAGACTCTGGCTAACATACCACGGGATTCCACTGTTCTCACCAAGGTCCAGTTGTTTTCCTTTCCCGATCTTGCCCGAAGCACGAGGGGACTTTTCTCCATATTCTGTGGGATCCTGGTGGTGCCCCTGGGGGTAAATCTCACAATATTGTGGGGGACTGGGCCCCTGGAGTTAATAACTCTCACACGTGTCCATGCTGAGCCTCCAGCAATTTGTCAATTGCAGTTCCCAGCACTGTGCTCTAGTAGTGAGCTGTGACTCCCGGTATTTACCTGTCTTGGGAGCAATGTTTGCCCTGTGTCCTTCCCTTCCTTGTGGATCCTCTGAAGCTATGAAATACATTTTTTTTAATGGAGGAAGGGGATCATGAAGACAAAAATACTCAGGTTTTATGAAAGCCATAATGCTGTCCTCTACTAACTTATTGTTCATTGTTTATTGTAGAACTTTGCACTTGATACAGTCTTCCTCCCACTCAGAGACAATTTATTTACATTGATTTTAACGGTCAAATGGATAAACTATTTAACATTCTGATCTCTCATTTGCTTGAAATTTTCAAGTGGTATTCAATGTCAGTGGACCTCTGGAAATCATTCTCATAATCATAACTTATTCTTTGGCATTATTTAGAAATGCTCCACATGGAAAAATTAATTGAAATATTTCATTGTCAGACTATCATTTCTGTTAACTCCAATCATCTAATTTTATTACTTATACTGTTCTTCAACCTCTAGTCCCTTGACTTCAGTCATTAATCTCAATTTAATATTTTAATGTTCAACTATATCTTCAACTGTTTTTCTACAAATATGTTCAATTGTTATATATACATCCCAACTCCGAATTACTGCAATTTTTTGCCTACTTTTATGTTATACCAAGACTTTTTAAGTGCTGTAAGAGAAAATAAATCATATAGTAGATTGGTGCCACTACAGATTTCTGGTGTCCAATTTTAACTGATCCCTCAAAACTGTCTTAAAATTGTAAAGTTTCCCTTGTCTCTTCTCACATTTACTTCATCCAGCATTAGAAAGTTTTCCCACAGTAGATACTACAACTCTGCCACACCTTTATACACATTCAGCAAATGATGGAGGTGATTAAAATGACCAAGAAGGAAACTTCTCAACTTCTTGATCCTCTCTGCATTTGTAACATCATTTGTACCCGTGTCTCTTTTTCTAGTAAATATAGAAGTTGCAACCTTTCTCCTATTTAAGACCAATGCATCTATGAGTAAACTTAACCAAGTTTTGAAGAACAACTTAAAGAATTGCTTATGAAACTTTAGTGCCCAGACAAATTTCTGGGGATCTTGCTAAGAATGCAGATTTTGGGTGAAACCTCAGATTCTGTATATCTAATAAGCTTCAGGATGATGCCAATGCTGGTTCACAGCACACACTGTATGTAAAAATAATCCACTACATTTACCCTACTAATTACCTTTTTTTCTTATCTTTAACATTTCTTTCTCCTTTATTTTTGCATGTGAATTTAAACGTAAGTTATCATCTCATACCTAAGAAAAAACCTTAGCCTCATGACAACTCTACTTATTGAGCTTCAGGATGATGCCAATGCGGGTCCATAGCACACACTGTATGTAAAAATAATCTACTACATTTTACCCTACTAATTACCTTTTTTTCTTATCTTTAATATTTCTTTCTCATTTATTTTTGCATGTGAATTTAAACATAAGTTGTCATCTCATACCTAAGAAAAAACCTTAGCCTCATGACAACTCTACTTGTTACCTATTTCCTCCCTTTTCCAGTAACCTTCATATAAGTGGAATCTATACTTTCCCTTCATATTTCTTGCTTCTCAGTTATTTCTCATTATATTGCAGCCTGGTTTCTATCTGAATGATTCTACTGAACCTGATATTGCCATACTTACCAGAGAACTTATAAATTCTAACACAATGGATAATTTTCATCTATTTTTAATTTTTAAAATTATTTTTGCTGTTTTAGTGTTGTCACTCTTCCTTTCTGCATATTTTCCATGTTTCCTCTAGTTCTGTTTGACCATGCTACAATCTTCTTTCTCTTTTGGACACTTCTGCTAATTTTCCCATTTTTAGCCTTTTTTTTTCTAACCCTCTTCTCACTTTGAACATCATTTTTACGTATGATCATATGCATTTCTTCAGTTACTATCTGTATTTTTGATTTTTCTTATATCTTTATCTGTAGTTAATATTTATTTTCCTTACCATAAAGCCATAAATTAAACTGCCCACTAAATAAGTACACTTGAGCAGTTCCCAAGAATCTACAACCTAACAACCACCAAACTGATCTCATCCTCTCCCCACCAAATTAAAAAAAAAACTGTTTTTATGCTTCCTATTTCAGAGAACCCACAGTTACACAATGGCTAATTTAAGCCTCTCTGTTAATAACTCCCTCTATCATTAAATAGACAGCCAATCAATTAATAAATCCTATTGATTCAATCTCCTAATTATTTGTTAAATGCATTCACTTTTGTATTTCCCACCTGCCATTTATTAATTTGCATCACCATTACTATTTTTCACTTGGCTTCCAACAACCATTCCAAACTCTACTTACTGCTGCTTTGTTTTGGTCCCATAATATGTATATACTTGTTAGTGAAGACATAAAAATGGTTCTAAAATGCAAATATCTCCATTTCACTTGTCTATATAATAGTGTTTAAGAGCTTCTGTTGCTGCCCGGGGAAGGGCCAAACATGTTTATCTTTCCAGTCTTTTATAGACTCCTATTACTTTGTGTTAAATTTGCAGTGACTTTCATGCTATTCTGCAAATGTGGCACTCTTTATCTTCCTTTCTATTGACTAAATGTGCTACTCTATCCGCCAATAACCCTGTTCATTTTTTTGTTTTTAACACAAAATCCTCTCATCCTCAATAGCCTCTGAGATACCAACACACACATTGTTTTGTCTCTTTCTCCTCTATTTCCCCATATTCCCAAGAATATACTCTTACAGGTTTTTTTACATAGTGATGCTATTGCATTTTACTTGTTTATAGCTCTTCTCTAACCTTTTTGAGGGCAGGGAATATTAGGTGTCATTCTAATTACGCCTAGCGTAGAGTGAAACCCATAATAAGCATGAGTTAAATGCCTTTTATAAAAACAAGATGAAAAAAGGAAAGAAGTTCTTTAACAAAACATCATCTCTAATGAATATTCAAAGAGTTTTGTAATATCCACTGTATCTGGAGCTGAATAGAAAATATTTAGCTAGTGTACCTAAGGGACAATTTTGGTGAAACTTAGAATGCTTTACGTCTACTATATATTTTGGAATGCTTTTCTTTCCAAGAAATGACTTCAGCTTATGCAAGCTACATTTTAACACTTTGACCATATTCCCCAAGAAACTATATAAGTATATTTTGGGGTTGGGTATGTCATCATCAGTATAAAAATTAATACATTTTTAGATCAATCAGAACTTTATAAAAATATCTAAACTGTATGAATGATTTTTTAGATTTTTATTTTCAGTTAATCACATAATATAATGAATTAAACATAAAATATGAAATTTTATATATAATATATATAGAGTGAAAAATATATGCATATTTAGAATTTCATAACAAAATAATACAGCAAAGAGAATATTTGGTCAGAAAGAATCAATAATACTTCTATCTCTTATTTACCAAGCAAAATATTAGATACCTGTAACATAAATAATCTAAACTGAACTTAATTTCACTATGAGGCAAATATAAATCTTTGTCAGCATACACTTAAGTACCTCTAGAACAGTGGTTCTCAACCTGTGGGTCGCGACCCCTTTGGGGGGTCGAATGACCCTTTCACGGGGGTCGCCTAAGACCATCGGAAAACACATATATAATTACATATTGTTTTTGTGATTAATCACTATGCTTTAATTATGTTCAGTTTGTAACAATGAAATTGGGGGTCACCACAACATGAGGAACTGTATTAAAGGGTCGGGCATTAGGAAGGTTGAGAACCACTGCTCTAGAAGCTCCAAGTTAACATTCTAAAATTAAATTTGGCTTTTCCTTAACTACATTTTCCAAGCCTTTTTTCTTCCTGTATTTGTTACTTCAGTGAAAACATCTGCAATTTATACAAACCAGACCTTCACAGGTGGTTTCTACTTTACCTTTACACTGGCAACTTAATAATTAACAAGGCATTCGATTCCATTTCCTGAATATCTCCTTAATGAAATATAGAACATGGAGTATTCTCTGACATCACTCTCTTACTGCCATCTTTATATGTTTGATTTGCATGCGTTTTAAAATAATAAGTGTTACAGGCTACTGTTAGACCTGTTTCAGATTTGATGGTGAAGGAAAAAGCCAAACACACAAGTTTGGAGGTATGTACCACTAGATCAGTAACAAGTAAATACTCAGTGAGAATTTTCTGTAGGCCTGATGGTAGATAGCATAGTTTGCCAGTTTATCTAGATTTCTCCCCAAGGGCACCTGAAATGACCAACAAACTTGGTGCCTTTCCTTTTTTTTAAAAAAATATATATTTATATTGATTTCAAAGAGAAAGGGAGAGGCAGAGAGAGATAGGAAAAATGATGAGTCTTTGATGGGCTGCCTCCTGCATGCCCCCTGTTGGGGATTGAGCCTGCAATCCTGACATGTGCTCTGACCAGGAATTGTGACCTCTCGGTTCATAGGCTGATGCTCAACCTCTGGACACACTGGCAAGGCTGGGGCCTTTCTTTTTGAGCAGTTAAGGAGTCTTTGAGAACTGCTGTGATGAGCCAGCTCAGCCAAGGGTTCGAAAGTCTGAGGGAGGGCGTCGAAGGATGAAGAAAAGACATACAAAGAGAGTAAGCTGGGTCTATTCAGCCATGGGCAAACTACGGCCCGCGGGCCGTATCCGGCCCGTTTGAAATGAATAAAACTAAAAAAAAAAAAAGACCGTACCCTTTTATGTAATGATGTTTACTTTGAATTTATATTAGTTCACACAAACACTCCATCCATGCTTTTGTTCCGGCCCTCCGGTCCAGTTTAAGAACCCATTGTGGCCCTCGAGTCAAAAAGTTTGCCCACCCCTGGTCTATGTGGATCTTCCTGTGCCTGGCTGAGGCCTCAGAGAGAGAGATCCAGAGGCAAGCTGAGCCTTTATTTTATAGCCAGAGGTAAACAAGGTAGTGGTCACCATAGTTACAATGTTCTTGTGAGTTTCACTTGTTTTGGCAGCACTTCCTTCACTTGCCTCAGCCCATTAACTTCCCAGATAAGATCTAGGGAGCTTCATAAGGTCAAGCCTAATTATGCTAAGAGGACTGTGCCCTCTAAACTGGGACTTGTTTGTGGCTTTGCCAACAGGTCAGTCCGAGGCTTAACCCTATAGCCGTGCCCTACAAACTGCATCAACTCACCTGTATTCAAATCCAATTTTTGCATTACTTGTTTGCTGTTCAGGGGAAATCAGTCTTAACGCTAGTCATTGTTTCGGATGACACTTTTGCAGTCTTCCCTATTCACCAAGTCAATGTTGGAATATATAAATCTAAATTATTTATTAAAGCTTTGAATTGATTCTTTGTATATCACTTGCATAATTATTTTCCATTCAGCAAAAATTGGATTAGGACATTCTTAGAACAATAATTTAGAATTAAGATTAAAATTAAATATTTTTAAAATAAAAGAAAAATACAAAAATAAATATCAGCTTTATTAATAATTAAGCATTTTATTATCATTTTGATGTCACTATTTACTTGTGACTCTTTTTAAACTTTATATGAATGGAAACATACAGAATGTGTTCCTTTATGACTGAGTCTGTCACTCAGCATTCTGTTCATGAATTTATTCGTTACATGTATATGGCAATTTTTAGTTTCATTTCTTACTATATGTTCTTATACTGAATTATCTTCTATGAACAAAGCACATTTTATTTAGCCACTCTACTATTGCTGAACATTTAGCTTGTTAGTTTAATCATTTTTTCCTAGATAATAACTATAAAAAATAATGCTATTATGAATATACTGGCATATATAGTATATGCCTTTTGGCAAGTAATGTATACATTTTGGGAGGAGTATAAATAGGAAATGGAATTTTTGGTCAGAGAGCATGGTATGTTCAACCTTGATAAATAATATCATGATATTTCACACTTATAGTCTATGAGTCACCATTGTTCCACATTCTCCTCATAGTGATGTTTTTAGTTTTTATAATTTTAACCACCTTGTAAGTGTGAAAAAAGATGAAATACTGCCATTTGTAACAACATGGATGTATCTTAAGAATATCATGCTAAGCCAAATAAGTCAGACTGAAAAAGGCAAGAACTACGTGATTTCACTCATATGTGGGGATATAAAATCATTAACATTTTTACTATCACTATAGTTTTGCTCTTTCCAGAATACCATGTCATTGCAATCATACATTATATATATTTTTTCTGAATGGCATTTTTCATTTAATAATATGGATTTAAGGTTCAGCCATATCTTTTCATGTTGGATAGCTTCTTTGTATTCTATAGTATGAATTTGCTATCTATAGAAGAACATTTTGGTTGCTTCAAGTTTTGGGTGATTACAAATAAAACTATTATAAATATTCATATTCAGGATATTTTGTGGACATAAGTTTTGAAGTGATTTGGGTAAATATCAAGGAGTGTGATTTTTGGGTTATGTTATAAGACAGTTTAGATTTTCAAGAAACTGCCAAATATTTTGCCAAAGTGGCTCTACCATTTTGCATTCCCACCAGAGATGAATGTGGGTTCCTCTTGCTCCATATCTGAACCAGCAATTGGTATTTTCAGTGTTTTATTTTTATTTTATTTTAACCTTTCTAATAAGTATGTAGAAATAGTGTTAGAAATGCAGTTTTTAATATTTTCTTGCATATAGCAAACTTGCTAAATCGGATTATGATTTAATGTTTCTATTAGATGTGTTCTTAATATCTACTTTAAAAAATTATTATCCTGAAACGAACATAAAATTTCTGAATATAGAGTCAGACTTATAGTAATATCTCATTAAGTCCTTAAGCTCCATTCTCTCCCTTTAGGGCAGCGGTTCTCAACCTGTGGGTCGCGACCCCTTTAGTGGTTGAACAACCCTTTTACAGGGGTCGCCTAAGACCATCCTGCATATCAGATATTTACATTATGATTCATAACAGTAGCAACATTACAGTTATGAAGTAGCAACAAAAATAATTTTATGGTTGGGTCACAACATGAGGAACTGTATTTAAAGGGCCAGAAGGTTGAGAACCACTGCTTTAGGGCAACCTAATGAGATTGAGATGGTTAATACTGGACATGCAAAAAGGGGTTCCTAATGCTACCTATCAGGGATCCTGAAAATAGGAATCTGGGAGTTTATATGGAAATTCCTATACATATGCTTACCTCTCCTCCTGAGAGAGGAAGAGAAAACTATTTCCCTAATTTAAAGGAATCTTCTCTAAGAAGAAAAAGGGAAGGTCCCCAGATAATGACTCTCACTTTCGAGGTTTGTCTCTTAAACCAGTTACCAGATTTTTTTTTCATAGAAAACAACATTCTAATTGTGCAGACACATGGAATTATTTGCATTGCATTTTTACTTTATCTTTATACAATTATATTATTTGAAAATATTTATAGTTTAGTCCATTAACATATCTATTTCTTTTGTGTCTTTTTTTTGCCTTAGAAATTAGATAGGACAGTTAGTATAATGTGGGATATAATGGGTGGTAGTTTTGGTTCATTCTATTTTCAGAAGAAAATATTTCAGCTTTTTACTATTAGGTAGTATAGTGTTAGAGGTGATTCTATTTGTAGAAACCATTAATCAGAAGTTTCCTGCTACTCCTAGTTTGCTATGAGTTTTTAACATATAAAGATGTTAAATATTATCAAATCCTTTTCTGCATGTATTAAATGACCTTACATTTTTCATTTTTATTGAAGTGAATTATATCACTTAATTTTTCAAATGTATAATTAATTCTAGACTAAACAACCATTGTCATAACTCTGTTTGAATAATGTTACATATCATTTGCTATATTTTATTTAGGAATATTTATCTATGTTCATGAAAATAATTGTCTGATAATTTTTCATTTTTTTCATAAAGTCCTGTCAGTGTTTAGAAACAAGTTATACTGAATTCATATAATACTGTTGGAAATGGCCTCTCCTTTTATGTTCCTGGAAGTGTTAAGTAACATTTTAAGAATAGTACAAATCTTCAGCAAAATGACATAGCTTGGGGGATTTCTGTGAATAAATATTAATTGAATTTATAAATACTTAAATAGACATACGGATATTATGATTTATTTCTTCATGTCTGTTTTTCAAATTACTTTTCTAGAAATCTGTACCTTTCATCAAAATGATAAAAATTTATAGCATAATTTAAAAAATATAATCATATATAGATTTAATATATGTAAAATTAATATTAGTGTGCAATTTATTACTTTCTTATAGCTATGTATGTTTGTTTTCCTTCATTATTTATTTTTTATTTATTGTTGAAAATATTATAGATGTTTTGCCTCCTTTCCACCCAAACCCCACCCCCCACCCCACCCCAGGCCTTCATCACATTATTGTCTGTCCATGGGCTATGCATACATGCCTATATGTTCTTTGGTCAATCTCTTCATGTTCCCCCTGAGAAGGCTAACCCCTATTTTTGTAAAAACTACTGTTTGAAATTCTCTGCTATTAGATGATCCCTTATTCTGTGAGTCAACTCTGTTATTTTTAGATGGCCCCTTACTCTGTGAATTAACTTTGCTTTCTAGCTACTTGAATAATAGGGAAGATAAATTTGGCTGTCTGACCTTGTAGGCTAATCTGACATACCCGGAAAAACCCTTATTTGGGAGACAAAGGGGGTGGAAAGATATAAATAAGGAAAGCTTCCTCCATGTTTTTGCCCAGAAGATTGGGAGACATCTCCTTCTGGGCCCGCTGGTGAATAAACGGTGTAACTCCATTTCTCTGGGCGTTGCTTGGTTTTTCTCTGGTCTTCTGTAAGCATCATTTCTTCCATAACACCCCCACTCCTTCCCCTCATTGTAATGTCTATATTTTTATATATTATTGGTTAGTATTGTCTTAGAAATGTCATTCTCATTAGTCATTCAAAGAGCTAAATTGACAATGTATTAATTTATTTTATTAATGTCTGCTATTATGGTATTTATTAAATTCTTTAAAATGTTAAATTTGTTTTCATTTTGTTTCTTTTTTAATAATTATTTTCTTTTTTGGTTTAGTTTAATGAGAGCTTTAAAATATATTCTAGATAAAAGCCTTTTGTTAGAGATAAATATTGCAAGTGTTTTGTAGATTTTAGCCTGTTGTTAAAATATTTTTAGCAACATCTCTTTTTGTATTGAGTAAAATTTATTGAAATATAAATAAAATATAATAAAATTAAACCTTTAATGTGTAGAATTTGATCAATTTCAACAAATATCCACAGTTATATAACTATCACCACAGTCAAGATATAGAGTATTCCATTGCAGCAGGAAGTCCCTAATGTCCCTTTTCTCTGAGTCCCCTCCAACACCCCACACTAGATCTGTCTCTGTAATTTTCCCTTTCTCATACTTCACTATTTGAAATTATACTTATATAGTCTTTTTTCACTTAATATAATTATTATAATAATGTTTATTCATATTTTTACTTTTCCCAGCAGTTTAGTCTCTTATTGATTAGAAAAATTCTCATGTTTTGATTTACCACAAATTCCCTAATTGATGGACATTAGAATTGCTTATAGTTTGGGACTATCAGGAATAAATGTGCTATAAACACTATTTTTGGAAATGTCATTTCTCTTTTAATTTTTAAAAAAAATATATTTTATTGATTTTTTACAGAGAGGAAGGGAAAGGGATAGAGAGTTAGAAACATTGATGGGAGAGAAACATCAATCAGCTGCCTCCTGCACACCTCCTACTGGGGATGTGCCCGCAATCAAGGTACATGCCCTTGACCGGAATTGAACCTGGGACCTTTCCACTGAGCCAAACCAGTTAGGGCTCTCTTTTAATTTTATCTTGCCATTTACATTGAAAAATAATAGACCAATATATAGATATATGTTTGTATTGTTTATTTTTATTGTTATATGTCTCTAAGCATGCCAACACAGCACTCTCTTGATTGCTTTATGGTAAGATATAAATTAAATAGGTTGAGTCCTCCAAAATTTTTCTTATTCTTACAATTGTTTGGCTATGTTTGGTCCTTGGTTTTCTCATATAAATTTGGGAACCAACTTATCAATGTCTCCAAAAATGCCTTCTGGAACTTTGGCATTATATTGAGTCTATAGAATAATTTCAGAGAGTTGACCTCTAACTCTATTGAATATTGTGATCAATGCATATAATTCTCCATCATGTGGAGACCCTAACCCATAAAATAAAGAAACCAGACCATCTTAATCATCAGGGATTAGAATGAGTCAGTACTGAGCTTCAGTCACTGTATAGTCTGGTTAACATTCTTTTTAAGGTATAATCTGAATGCCTGCAGTATTCACTAGGGCCTTCGAGGCTACGGCACGTGAATTCCATTTTTACTCCCAGACTTTTTATTCTTAAAAAAGATCTGCTCAGTTCTCTACTTCTCAACTCCTAGGATCATCAAATGGCCAAAGGAGAAATATAGCACCAAATTCTTTGATCACCTCTTTTGATTTCTCTTTTTCCTTGGATTTTTTTTACCTTATGCATCCTAATTACCTTATTAATTCTATTATGCTTTCACATAGAAGAAAATATTTTGTCCTGGTTTTATAGTTAACATCAGTAAGAGGGTTGATCTGAAACAGTCTAACTAATCTGTAATTGCTAGAAAGTGAACCTTTGAAAAATACATTGAAAACAAAATAAATAAAGACATCTGTATAAATTATTTATATTTTATTTCATTATCACTGTTAGAATATCTAACTACAATATTCTAATAGTAGCAGCCTGCAAAATACAACTTCAATTATTACCTTTTAAGAGTAATTTTTAGGACAATTGAAACATACAATAAACTCACACATCAAGTGCTTGGTATTTATTTTACTTCAAAATTTATATTGCTGATATTATATAATGAAAAGATGTGCAATAGAAGGAAGTAGATAAGTAAATAATACATGAGAAATGCGATTTTAAGTTATTTTGATAGTATTGAAAACTTGAGAAAAGTTAAGAAAATAAACTAATAGGACATCAACAATTTAGTTTGGCTTATTTCTTGTATAACTTTTCTATGACTGCTCTCACAAATTACTAAAAACTCGGTGGTTTAAAGCAACAGAAAATTTATTCTCTCTCAGTTCAGAGGCCAGAAGTCCAAAATCAGTTTTGCTGGGCTGAGAAAAAGATGTCAGCAGGACTAGGATCTAGGGGAGAACCCTGTCCTTGCACCTTCCAGCTTCTGGTAGCTGCCATCAATCACCTACTTGTGACTACATCACTCCACTCTCTTTTTCCACCAACACAATGTCTTCTAAGTGTGTCAAATCATCTCCCTCTGTCTCCATATCGTAAGGGTAAGAAATAGTATTATTCCATTTAGGGACTACTCAATAATCCAAGACTTCCCCATCTCAAGATCTTTTATCTTACCTAACATCTGCAAATGTCCTTTTATGTTATACTATTAAAGGTAACATTCACAAGTTCCGGGGACTAAGGCATCAATATCTTTCTGGGGCCATTATTTAGCAAACCATGCTCCCCAATACCTTAACTGTGCCAAAATTAGGAAGAAAGACTTACAATAATGATATTTTACACAATGATTATACACCACTATTTTAGTAATGTGCCATGACATTGATTTATTTCATTGTTTCTGTGTTGGAAATTATCGAAATAAAATAGAAATGAAAGAACAACATACATTGATAATCTATAAGGAGAATTTATATTAAAAGAGATATGATAGCAAGCTATATAACAACATTTTGAAAACATTTAAAATGTCCATAGGAAATATTTACTATAGACCTATGATTGTAAATAATTTTTCTTTTAAAATAAGTCTCCTTAAAGTTCTTTAGTTTTTCATTATCTCTCCTGTCAAATGTTTATAGATTGTGTTAGGACTGAATCTTAAGTTATAGCAGAAGCCACTCGGTTTAACACCTAAAGTTCACATAAAGTTGTTTTGGCTTAGATTTTTTTCTTTTACACTTCACTTTGGAGTCACTTCTATTATCCTCTGATCATTTTACTTTTTAAAAATTGTGACATACTTCAAATACCATAGGAAAATACCGAAAACAACAGAAATTAGTGCGTTACTTAAAATATTTCCAGCTTGGAGATCTTTAGTGTAATAATATGATTCTCTGTCTTTATTACTGAGGACCAGAGAGGTATAGGATTCCAATTAGAAAGTTAGTGCATTAGTTCAAGCAAGAGATAACTAAAATTTAGAAAAGTGTTAATATATGTGCAAGGAAAGGATACATCAAAATAATATTTATTAAAAGACTTGGACAATACTTTGTAATGGATTGTTTAGGAGAGATCTGATGGTATATTTGTGAAAGATAGGAAAATGTAAAAAAAAACATAGGATATTAAATGACTTAGAAAGAGATCATGATTTCATAAGGAGCATACCAAGTTGATATTTTGTTGGAGTATCCATGGGGAGGATGTAAAATAGGTAGTCAAAAATATAAGTTTGTGTTACAGAGGGAGGTTATGGAGATGCAAATTTGGTACTAAAAAGTAGTACCTAAGTTTGAAACTTGGCTTCACCACTTATCATATGTAAGACCTTGGACAATTTTAGGTTCTTTGAGTCTAAGTTTCCTTTTTACAATGATTAGAAAATAAATGATACCTAATTCATATGTTTACCATAAAAATATTTAGCTCAAAAAGCAAGAACTGGCTTAGAGTCAAAGTCCAATAAATGTTAGTTCTCTCAATACTTTATTTAGTCTGATTAATCCAAGTCAATATTTTTTTTTCTTTGCGGGAAAGTTACTAAGTCAATATTTTAAGGAATATAATGCTATATGATTTAAGAGCTATGTGCAAAGTACTGTTACACATTATAAAGGACACAAAGATAAGTAAGACTCATATGCAAATGGACGGTAGAAACATTAGTTCTTAATATGTCATTATGATAATGATGTTGATGATTATGGAATGCACATTTTGCTTCTGCTAAAAGTGGAAAATTCATGTCAAAATTAGCAGTAAATATTTAACTTCTCATGAAGAGAAACAGTTTCCAATTATATTCAATCTTGGTGATATGCTATCAATCATATATCAATCTATTAGCTATTCTGTTATTTATGAGAGATTGCTGGATCTTCAGCAAGGCAGTTTTAATATTAAACATATAGTTATATACAATTATAATATATATTTTGTATATTAATCTATATAATAAAAGGGTAATATGAAAATTGACCAAATGGGGCAACGACTGGAATGCCCACGGCCAATCGCCCTGGCCAGCGCCCCTTCCCAGTGGGCCCCCCCCACCCCAATCAGGGGTGGGGGCTGGTTGGCAAACTGCCCATGGCCCCTCACCCTGGCCAGCCCTGTCCATGGCCCCTCG
>NW_005371168.1:462079-483121 GCF_000412655.1 Myotis brandtii
CAGCCCGCCCCCGATGGCCCCCGATGGCCCCCATCGGGCGGGCTGGCTGCACCCCACCAGTGCACGAATTCGTGCACTGGGCCTCTAGTATTATTCTATAATTTGTTTATCTCTTTTGTTTCTATTTTTATTGATATACATGAGCTTTTTATTTAACTCTATTAATGTTTCTTATGTGCATATATACATATATTATAATTTTAGCATTATGAAAATATTTAGTGTTGGTGTCTAATAAATTACTTTTATCAAACTAAAGGAATCATATTTTATTTCTTTAAAAGAATTTCACCAGAAATAAGTGTTGAATAGTATAAAATATATTTATTTTCTCTATATATATTATCATGTTTTTCGCCTCTAATTTATTAATGTGTCAATTACATACATTTTTCTAGTGTTGAAAAAGTTTATATTCATGTTCCAATTTCTACCGAGGCTTGGTATTTTATTACTTCAATGCATTATTGAGCTAAATAGCTAAATATGTCATTCATTATTTTTTGAATTTATTTTTGTATGACCTAATATTTTCCTTTTTTTGGTATAAATTTTGTTTAGATTCAGTGTCAAGTTTATGTTAGATTCTTTCCATCACATGCCATATATTTGGGTAAGTCATTTGTTTTGATTATCTCGCTTTACTTACCTAGAACATAAAATTTACTTATCTAGAATATAAAATTTCTTACAAAATATAACAATATTCTCACATACTTAAAAATCTCATTTGCATCTATGTTTACGTGCATTTTCTCATTCCTCTGAATGCCTTCTCCTCCCCTTTCTTCTCATTCTCCTTTTCCTCCTCCTAGTCTTCCTTCTCCTCTTCTACCTCCTCTCCCTTCCCTTTCCCTTTCTTCTCCTCTCTTCCTCCTTCTTCTCTTCCTCTTCTTTCTGCTACTATTCTCTCTCTTCTGCTCCTCATTCTCTCCTCCTCTTTTCTCCTACTTCTTTAACTATGTTTTCTCTTCATCTGTCTTTGCTTCATTCTCCTCCTCCTCCCCCTCCCTTTTCTGGAATGAATGAATACCTTCTCTTTCTGACTAGGGAAACTTGCTGCCTCTACTGAGACATTCCCCCTCTACTCAGACCAAAGACCCCAATAATTTCTATCAGATATTTTATCAATATATTCACTTTATATATTCAATATGCATGATTTTTATAAATCATTTGTAATACTCTCTTTGGCATATAGAGTAGATCATTTATTTTACTATTGGGTTTTGACATAATTTCTCTCCCTTCTCCTCCTTATTTAATTTTATAGCTACACCTTATTTTTCTGTCTGTTGATAGCCATTAGACTAAATTTTGAGTTGGACCATAAATTTTGTTATAGATGCATATATCTATTTATCCTATTACTATAATGTGTTTTGTGTCTACCACATTGTGCCTGAAATGGAAGTTCTTTTGCAAAATACAAGTATATATTTAAAATTCCCATGGATTGATGCATAATTTCTACATATTTTCTCTTTCTTCATCTTTTCATTTTAGTCCAACTTTAAATTTACAATATAAAATAATTCTTTCTAAATCTCCCATAACTACTTTTAATTCATTTAACTAAGCTGTTTTATATAATATAAATGTGTGAAAAACCAAATGATATGTTAATCTCAGTTGTTTCTAAAGATGCAAGCAAGACATGTTATCTACTTTGCCTTTAAAAAACATAGAATTAATTCCTCTATAAAAAGTTAAGGAAGCTCTATAAATAAATAAATCACAAGTAGCAAAGATTATTTTCCTCTCCTGTAGTCCATGGTATATCAGTTGTTTCTAAAGATGCAAGACATGTTATCTACTTTGCCTTTAAAAAACATAGAATTAATTCCTCTATAAAAAGTTAAGGAAGCTCTATAAATAAATAAATCACAAGTAGCAAAGATTATTTTCCTCTCCTGTAGTCCATGGTATATTGAATTATTATATAAAATTAATAAGTAGCCATTGATATCAATAAGAAGGTAAAGGATTTATCTATCTCTCTATTTATTATTATTATTTAAAAAATTTTTATTGTTGAGAGTATTACAGATGTCAGCCATTTTTCCTCCATTACCCCTCTCCACTGGGTTCTGGCCCCCCCCCCCCCCAAGCCTTCATCACATTATTGTCTGTGTTCATGGGTTATGCATATATGCACGTAAGTTCTTTGTTTACTTAGTGCCTCCCCACTTCCCTCTGAGATTCACCAGTCTGTGCCATGCCTCTGGACCTATTTTGTTCATTGGTTTATTTTATTGATTAGATTTTACATATAAGTGAGATCATGTGATACTTCTTTTTCTCTGACAGGCTCATTTCACTCAGCATAACACTCTCCGAGTCCCTCTATGCTGCTTCAAAGGTTAAGAGATCCTTCTCTTTTACTGCTGCAGAGTATTACATTGTGTAAATGTACCACAGCTTTTGTATCCACTCATCTACTGATGGGCACTTGGGCTGTTTCCAGATATTAGTTATTGTAAATTGTGATGCTATGAACATAGGGGTGCAAATATTCTTTCTGAAAGGTGTTTTGGGATTCTTATAATATATTCCTAGAAGTGGGACCACTGGGTCAAATGGCAGTTTCATTTTTAATTAAAATAATAAAATTTACTTAAGAATATTTAATGTAAATATCTGTTGTGTGCCAAGCTCTTCAATGATTGTCACCTGAGGGAAAGGTACTTACCCTTTTTTAAATGTAAAAAATATATTAATTCATAAGACATCGAATTTAGTACTGTCTAATATATTGTTTTATATTTTCCCAGTATTTTTACAGTTTGATATATATAAACAAAATAATAGTTTCTAATATTTTCTTATTATATCATCTAATCTCCTTTTTAACCAAATTATAAATGGTTAAAAAAAGTAGCTTTAAAAATAATGGTAATATAATGACCTTGATTTTACTGTTGTGCAATGAACTAATTTTATATGTAGTATATAAAGTGATGTTTGTGCAACAAATGAAGTCAGTAGATTTGGTGTTTAGAGATTATTAGCTAAATAAGTTAATAGACATGCTAAATTCAATTCAGAACAAATCTAAAACCAATAAAATAGATCTGCAGTCCTTTCCAGGTAAGTCCTGTTGACTTGTGAATACAGTGAAAACAAATGTCCCTCATTAAAGACATAGATAAACAATGGCTTAAACAATCTTAACACACATTAAAGCTCCTATTGAAGGGCACAAAAGGGTTGGACAAATTGAATTTTAATTGATTAGCCATCCGTTATTTCCTTAAGGAGTTACACCTTTAAATCTTCAATTGTAGAACATTCTGACTCACTGTTCTTTTCTATTTTGCCAAAGAACTTATCATTCACACATTTCTATTCCTTTCAGAAAATGTGATACAATAACTTATTTTTGATAAAATTTTTATTATCTTGTAATGATTTTGTGTTACTTTTCTACAGCAGCAAATATGCCAGTTATATATTTACTGATTTCTGTTATGTACTCTTGGAGAATGTTAATATTTGTGCCAGTCATATGTAAGAATGTAATTTATTTTCAAGAAAAATATTCTAAATATTCATGACATAATTATTCTCTTCATATTTCTTTTATATTTAAAATATTATTTAAATATAAATGCCATATTAATAAATAAATTAATGCAATCACATATTGTATAGATCAATAGAGTGAGAAGTAGTCAATTGCCCAGATTCCTTTTAAGAGCAGTCACAAATATTAAAAATGTGAAGAGCTTTAACTTCCAGTGAAACTTCATGAATTACTGGTCTAACTTTAGTTTTAGACACCTCAGATGCAACATTTTCAAATTGAACAATAAATAGGCATATACCTTTAAAATTCATATAAATTAGATGTCCTTTGTCCTTAGAGATAACTCATTTTAAGAAGACATTATTATTCTAAATTTGAAAAATTTCATTTCCATTCTTGTGACATTGTTAATGAAATAGATTGCCAGAAATGTTTAGTGTTAAACTAAGAATACTCAGCTTCAGAGTTAAATTAAGAGTACCCCTCAATTCTTAGCATATTGTCTCTGGTAGACCATCACATATTTCACTTATTCAATTTTCTTTGATGACACTCATTGGTTACACTCCTCTCCTCTTTAAGAATAACACATAGTGGACATTCTTGAATATGTAATCTTACAAATGTTTGTGATAACTTGTTTGAAATGCAGATTCAGGAATGGGCTATTTGGTTCAAGGAACCTACACATATTTATTTCCAGTAAGTACTATTTTCCAAAAAACAAAACAAATCACAAAGAAACATATAATTTATAATACTACCTACAGTAATAAGTACTTGTTTCCTCCCAGTCTTTAGAAGTTCTTGTTTTATTACATTCTTAATAACACATTTTAATATGTACTTTTCTTAGTTTTGTAATTTTATTGACATAACTATATTCCAATTTTTAAATAGTAGGCATAATTGCTATTTGAAAATGTCTCAGTTTAATTTGTTCGTACATATATATTGCCACGTGAATTATAGAATGAATTTGAAGAGTTCCTCAAAAAATAAAAATTTTAATTGGGACTTTATTGCACTGGTAGATTTTGGAAGATAATTTAAATATTTTTAATGTTATATCTTTCTGTTGATAAGATTGAATATTTATTTATTCAAATGTTATTTACTAGTAATGTCATTATACAAATTCTAAATTTTCCCACATAAAGATGACTTGCATGCCGAAACCGGTTTGGCTCAGTGGATAGAGCGTCGGCCTGCGGACTGAAGGGTCCCAGGTTCGATTCTGGTCAAGGGCATGTACCTGGGTTGCGGGCACATCCCCAGTAGGAGATGTGCAGGAGGCAGCTGATCGATGTTTCTCTCTCATCGATGTTTCTAACTCTCTATCTCTCTCCCTTCCTCTCTGTAAAAAATCAATAAAATATATTAAAAAAAAAGATGACTTGCATTCTCTGGTTTGATTTCCCCATAATTTATAGATTAAATAACTTGCATTCTTCTGGTTTGATTTCCCCATAATTTATAGATTAAATAACTTCATTCAATAGTAGTTTTTTTCAATAGTCTGTTGATATTTTTGCTGTTGATTTGTTAACATATATTTTTTATATCTGGCCATCATGTTGAATTCAATGAATTCTGATAACTTGTCTGTTTTTCATGGCTTTTTGATATATGGTCAGATTATCTGCAGATATTGGTATTTTGATTTCTCCTCTTCCAATTCCTCTTTTACTTACCACTTGTGGCACTGTCTAGGCAATCCAATCATGTATTTTCCAAGTTTTTTCTCTTGAAATGACTTTTTTCAGAGCAAGATTATACAGTATTCTGTTTAGAAAAACAAAGACGTAAACAAGCACATGTGCACATGAACTGACAGACAGTATTATAAAATTTTTAGTATATGCACTTTCAATCATTCCTTTATCTTCAACAACTAATGGCACCTCAACAAGTAAATGCATTACTGTTTATCTTTCTCTTTTTGTCTACCCACTTTTCCCTTATCAGCAGTATCTGTATTCATTCAATACCAAAGACATTTTGAAGTGTTTTCAAGTGGATCAATTTATTTCTGGGTTACCTCTTTTGAGAGTTAAGATTTTAGGTATAATGGAAACACTTAGACATTTTCCACTTGCCTCTCTACTTGTAACTTAAGAATATATGTACTGTCTTCTATCATTGTTTTTCACCTTGATGGTGAATACAAATAAGGGATTCATTGTTATTTAATTATTCATAATATAATAGGCATAACTAATTTTCAATCCATAATTTAGAATATTTACTAGACCCCTTGAGTCTGGGTTTTCCTACATGACCAGAGTCATTAATTAAGCAGAAAAATGATTGAAGAGACCCCAAATATCACCTCTGGAAATCATGATACAGTCCTTAAAATGAGGGTTACGTATAATAAGTACAGGGTAGTAATTTTAAATATATAAACAAATGCAAGCTAGGTGTTCATAAATTTGTTTACTTGTGGATTATCAAGTCTCTACATTCTTAGCCTGGAGCTTTAATGGAAACCTCAAAATATCCCTCCAAATTCTGATGAAAATACTTTTAAATTATTAATTTTATAAACAATGTCAGAAGTGGGCAAATAATACCCATATTAACCATAATACAGTTGAATCTTTATGGTAGTTGGTATGCAAAAATATAGCTCTTGCTTCAATGTTTATTCATGAAACATTATATTTTTAATTATAAAGGTAATGTATTTTCATTTTAACAAATCAAAAAATTCTTCATGTCGCCTACTCCTTTTAATGTGTAGATTTTGCTGTTCATTTTCACACTCTTTTCTGTCATTTAGACATATACAAATATTTGATATGAGCAAATATGTAAATATATATAAGCATATGTAAAAATTCAAAATAAAATATAATGCAAATATAGTTATATGTACATACTATATGTGTACTTAAATATAAATATATTACAACTAGAGACAAAAGAAGAAATATGAATGAGCATGTGATATAGAGCCTATTAGTAGACTAAAGAATATTATATAATTTACATAGGCCATTTGTTTTTTTCTAAAAATATTTGATATGTAAAGTGGCTTCCTCAATGCCTTTAATAACCATGTTTTAATTCTGGGTTTAAATGTAATGTAATATTCGTATGCAATAAAGGCATGCTCTTGTAGACTTATATTTTGGAAAAAAAAGGGAAATGAACATCATTTCATAACCACTAAATTTTCATTTCTTTGAGAACTCTTTTTAAATCTTAATTGTCCACCTTGTGTATCAACTGAGATTTATTTTCTTATGTTTCCATCTAGTAGTGCTTTTATACCACATTTCTTTTCAATTGAGTAATTCATTGTTTAGCTCATATATTTGGGATTGAATCATGTGCTATAGTTGCTTATTACAAATGCCAGTCTTGCCTGAAATTTATTTAAATTATCTAATCTTTGGGGAATAGCCATGGTTTTTACTTTTTCCTGTTCTGTTTGAAAATTTTAATTTACATAATTTTCCCCGTGACTTTCCATGTATGTTACTGGAAAAATAATGCACAAAAACAGAAAGTTTCTGTGGTTTGTTTAAAGACTGAACCTACTTTACAACATTTTTATCAATGATTGAACATAAAAAAATACAATAGCAGGAGCACTGTGTATTTTACAATAGCATATAGCTCTTTAACATGGTGCACATACTTTGTTTATTCTCAAGCAGAAACACAGTATGTTTTTATCTAAGGTAACACAACATATTATTGGCAACTTATGGCATTAGTAAGCATTGGTCTCTGAAACAAACAACTTTTATATTGTCTTCAATGCAGAGTATCATAGATAAGTGCTATCATTAATAGGAATTTAGACATTGAAAGTATCTATCACAAAGAACAGCATTCTCAATTATATTTCTATTATGTATTTAATGGAGATGTACTTCCTAAAATGGAAGTAGGTTTATTTAATTCATTCTCTACATATAACAAGATAGTTCTCTTTGAAAATCTGATTAAAATTTGTTCCCAGAATATAGTGGTCATGGTTTAGATTTGGCATTAAAGTGCCTGAATCAAAGTTGACTTTATAAGCAAAATATAATGATTTTAATGTTTCCATTGGAGACAAACTTAGTGTTTGAATGTCACTAATATTTCCTGTCATATACTGTTATATCAGAGAAGAAAAATACTTACTTGAAATGACACTTATGTGGAAGCTTTTGGAAAAATGGCTTTCTTTCCTAAAACTGAATTCTAAATAAGATGCAGAAAAATATACTCATTGGAAAATAATAGGAATTTGCTATTTAATCATTAAATCCGGACTCTTTAATTTATTTGTATTAGTTTAGTTTTTGCCCATATGAGTATAATAAGAATTTGTTAATAATTCAAGAATACTTGATTTTGATTCATCAGTAAAATTTTGTGATGTGCTATCATACATCTTAAGACATTTTACTATACTATAGCCTACATATCCAGAATTAAGGAGCACATGTTTACTTGAAAAATTATCCTAACAATTTATTTATGATCATATGTATATGTATAATAAGCATTATTTGCTTCTTCAAACCTACCCAGGAAAGGGAATGCTGATGAAAAGGCTTACAGGCAGAAATAATTCCATGCTTATGTGTCTATTTAGAGATGGTTAGAAGAAATATGATTAAAGGAATGGAAGCAAATGCTCAAGAATATAGGACTCATTTAACTAGTGATAAAATTTATTTCCTTTGTGTTCACCATCCAAGTCAAGTCTCCTCTGTCACTATTTATTTGATCCCTTTACACACAATGTGTCATATAGATGATGTGTTATAGAAGTATACACTTGAAACAAATGTCACCCAATAAATTGACTAAAATAAAAAAAGAAATAACACAATTTTTAAAAATCCTAAAAGTTATTTTCTTTGGGAATATTACTGTCTTTGGTCATAGGTATTTAGTTAATTACATACTGTTTTTCTATGGGTCTGGTATAATGGAGTGATGAAATTTCCTCTACTCCTCAATATCAAGACATACAGACCACCTCCTGGAATCCCACCTCCCACCCAAAAAACACTGTTTGGGTTGTGTAATTTTTTGAGGCAACAGCTGATTGCCAAAAACTCTCTTTATAGGAGGATTTGCAAGACTTGGATCATTATGGCTAACTAAAACCACACCACACACATGCCAGTCCAATACATTTGTAGTTACTACTCAAAACATGTCTGCTGTGCTTCACTGTCTTGAGTTCCTATCTGATTCTTTTCCTTGCTCTCCCAGTCTTTCTATTTGATGTATGAAAATTCTGCTACAATGTTAGCAAACTTTATTGCATTCACATTTTCATTCACATACTAATTGAAACTCTGTTCCACTCTTAAGATGACACTTTCTCTAGTCTTCTTAGTGGTTAGACTTCTTGCCCTTGATGCTATGAGTTCAGGAAGGTCCCTTCCCACTGCACTTCTAAGTCACTGTTCTTCCACCTTTATATAAACCCATCATTCTTTAGAGCGACATGTAATTTCACTTTATCCCTCTCTGTGTTGATGTTATCATCTAGAAACCACTTTCATCAAAATCTTTTCCTTTTTTTACTGATAGTACTCCATTTATTTATTCAATGCAGTGGTGGGCCTGTAGGTGCTCATTTTATTATAATTCTTTAAACTTTACATGTGTGCTATGTGTCTTTTATTCTATGACAACATAGTCCACAATAAGAAAAAGATTAAAATCATTTAAAAATTACTGAATGAATGAACAAAAATCTTTAACAATCAACTAAAAGTGTTGTTTTCTAAATCCTACTCATGTCATTAACATAAAAAAAATTGACATCATCAGAGATTCCAAGATGGCTACACTCTCCTCCTCCTAGTGCCAACGTGGATTGTAGCTAAACTGTACAGCAATCAACCTGAATAACAAACTGAAGGCTAGTTGAACATAACTATTATAACCAAAGATTTACGGCAGAAGCCACACAGAGACTGGTAGGAAGGGCAGAGACACGGAAAAGGCTGGCCCCTGCACCCATGTCTGGGGGTTGAAGATCCAGAAGGATATCTTGGCTGCGAAAGTCCCCCCTGAGGAGCATAGGGGTCCCAACCCCATGCCAGGACCCCAAACCCAGAGCACCAGAGACAGGAAGAGGAGCCTACATAGCATCTGGTGGTGAGAAGCAACAGAGATTTTGTCCGCCTGGGAGAGAAGAGTCAGCTAGAAACCCAGGTGCTCTCTTAAAGGGCCAGCACACAGGATCTTGTTCTTGGATATTCATCCAGGGCTTCGGTAGAGGGAAGGTGACTTAGGGTGTACAGGAGTCATAGAGAGAAGATCTAGGTGGCATGGCTCGGAGGAGAGATGTGGAGGGTTAGCAACCGGGATACTTGTGCTGAGTCCCTACCCCATATTGCCCTCATCTGCCACCGTCCCAGGGTTGAGCACTCTTATTCTTACAGCAGCAGCCTGGGGTGCACAAACCTGGTCTTCCAACTACCCTGCCAAGCTCAAGTCCTGCAGAGGGGTCTGCTGGTTGCACCCTACAGGGACTTTTGGTGTGCTCTTTATCTGGAGAAGCTCTTGGTGGAGACTTAGACAGACACTGAGCTTTGGAATGGGGTCCATTCTTTCTCATTTTGTGCACACAGCTGGTGCCTTCCCTCCCCCCATAGGGTGATTCACTTGGTCTGTCCTTCTGACTCCTGTAGGCCCTTACGTGCTGAGCTCAATCCTGTAGGGCAAGGGTGAGAACGTCTGGCCTGCGGGCCATACGAGGCCCATGAAATCATTTGGTCTGGCCCTGCCGAGGCATTAGGGGCGAGTTAATTAAATGGTTGACCAAATATAGCAGGTTAATTTTTAAGCTGATAATATTGTATGGCCCACAAATGATGTTATAAATATCCAAATGGCCCTTGGCAGAAAAAACGTTTCCCCACCCCTGCTGTAGGGGATGAGTGCTATGCAGAGCTTGGACCGGGGAGCAATTCTCTCCAGGAGGCTCTTGTGCAGGACTTCGACAGGTGCTGGGTTATGCAGCTCCAGTGTGGGGGTGCCATTCTTATTTGCCCTGCAACTGCAGCCATTGCCACTCCCCTTGAAACTCCTGGGGGCCCCGCCCTGCTGAGCTTGCTCCTGCAGAGGGACCAGCTGGCTGTACCCAACCTAAAACCTGTGGTGCACTCTTTCTGGGAAGCTAGGGTTGGAAACTTGGACAGAGACAGTGCCGGACCGTACTGCCCGCAACATGAGACCCACTAGCACCATCCCCCCACCCCTGGTCACGCTGCCCTAGTGAACTCTTGTCTTGTGGAAAGGCCTGTGGATTGCAGCCAGTCTCCACCCACTCTTCAGTCTTTCTTCGGAAGGCTCTCAAAGAAGACCAGGGGACCTCAGGGTGAGGCAGAGCAGCTGACAAGTAGAAGGGCACTTCATGGTGCCTTGGACCATTTATTGATCTGCCCCCAGCTCAGAGCTGGAGGAAGCTGACCATTGTACACAGGTTGGCCCCTCCCATGCATACCCAAGCCCAGTAGAGGCAGCCAAAAGTAGTCAATTGTGTGGTAGCATTAGACAGGTAGCCCAACGCCAGTTATAAGCAGCATCTGACATTGACCGGCACCAGGAACTCGCCCAAGTGGACCCGAAACCAACATAACCAATGGTGGGCTGCAGACTGTACCGGAGCTTGATCCAACTAGTCACACAAGTGGCAGACCTAAAGGGAGATCCAGGTAGGCACCAGACCGTGCTGGGGAAAAGTCCTCCTTGAGGTGTGGGCAGCCTCCACAGTGGCTCATACATGGTAACTGAGGTTTGATACTAATAGTCAGCCAGCCTGAGGGATAACTCCACACACGAATGAACCAACAGCAGTCAAGACTCAACTACAGTAGGAGGAGGCACATAGCCCAAATAGGAGAGATTCAGAGCACCTAGCTCTAGTGATCTGGAATATTGTGTCACTGAGCCCTACAAGTAATCTATGACATAAAACCACTATAACAAGTTTGGGAGTCATAGCAGATCTTGCTAATACACAAACCCAAAAAGGCAGACAAAACTGGGAAACAAAGAAATGTGCCTTAAGTGAAACAATAGAAATCTCCAGAAAATGAATAAAATGAAAGTGAAGCAACCATGTTCAAAACAATGGTTGTAAGAATTCTCATGGGCCTTAGAGGAAGAATGGATGATCTCAGTGAGAATTTAAACAAAGAGATAGTAAGCACTAAAAAGGACATAGAAGTAGACCCTTACATAGAGAGAACAGACTGACAGCTGTCAGAGGGCGTGTTTGGGAGGCTGGGTGAAAAGAGTGAAGGGATTAAGCAAAATCCCCTCAGAGATACAGACATCAATATGGTGATTATCAGAGGGAAGGGGAGTTGGGGGTAGGAAGAAGAGGATAAAGGTGGTGTATGTAGTGATAAAAGAGGCTAGACTTTGGGTGTTAAACACACAATACAATATATAGTTTCTGTACTATAGAATTGTACACTTGAACACACACACACACACACACATATATATACATTTATATATATATATAATGTTATTAACTAATGTAACCCCAATAAGTTAAATGAAGCATTTTAAAAATTTACATGGTCAAAGATGAGTTAGCCCAAAACCTCAATCTTTAATTATTTAATTACCTTAACAGCAAGATTGTTTTTCACATTATTTCATGATCCCTCTCGTGTCTTGTCAGCAGCAGTAATAATTGCTTTATTTCTGAGACCACTTATTCAGTCATTCCACTCTTTGACTACACTAGTCATTACAGGTATCTATACTTTAGTTCATTTCTAGAAGTTGTCTCATCAATAACAACACAATAAACACATACAGTTTTTTTTTTAGGTCCTAGCCATCATTCTAAGTGCTTGACAATACTGATTTATTCAATTGTTAATTACCATAATGAGCTAGGTACTATTTTTATGGCCTCTTTAAACTTGAGGAAACTGAGTTACAGAAAAATGAAATCACTTTCCCAAGGACACCTTGTTAATATGGGGCAGGGCTGACATTCACACCAATGCAGCATGTCTTAGTGCTTGTGACCTCTAGCAGTGCAATTCATTGACCTAATGTATGCAATCTCAAGTCTATAGGGCTGTTCACATTTATGTTTGTCTTCCTCCTCAATTCTTCACCATTGTTCAGGAAGGATCTTTATACTACATATGTACTAATATGTTTCTACTGTAAAGCTGGCAGAACTTGAACCCAAATTTTGTCTATACATTCATATTTTGTATTTATTAATAATACAGTTTAAATAATCTGATAAATATGCTCTAGCTCTTTTTTTTTTAAACGAAGAAGTGATGTGGTCATTTCTATCACTCTTGAATGTTCCTGTTTGGTCAAATTTCTAAGCTAACAAATGGTTTTATTTTTGAGCTGCATTATTATGCCTATTATGAACTTGAAGGTAAAATGTGTAAAACAGCTTATTAATATCTATCTATCTATCTGTCTATCTATCTATCATCAATCTATCATCTATCTATCTATCTATCTATCTATCTATCTATCTATCTATCATCTATCTATCATCTATCATTCTATATCATCTATATCTATATATCATCTATTTATCTAATATCTATCTACCAACCTATCTCTGTAGTACTCCTCTTTATAAACATAAAATAGTCACTAGAATTTTAGCTTGTTTCCTTTTCTGATCAGCTTCCTTAGAATCCAGTATTAAGTTTGACACTGTGTAACATCCTGCCTGTAAACTTAGGTTTCAGCTCAATTATACACTAGACAATGGCTTTCACTGTTGTAGAGATTGTTGTGAGGCATAAGACACTGGGAGCATCATCCTTAAAATCAATGAATTGATTTTTTTTTGCTTGTGATGTCTGTCCAGCCAAGTACTATTTGTTCCACTGGGGCTAAGGAAAAACACTGGAAAAATGAAATGCACATCTGACCCCAAATTTAATTTTAGGAAATAGTTTAAGCTTCCAGTTCCTTAAAACTTTATTCAACATTAAAACAAAATTACCTGGTTTGAGCAGTCATTTTCTTCTTTAAGGCAAAAATACAAAGGAAAATAAAGTGTTTTAATAACAAATAATTGACTGTACCTCTAAAAAAGACACAAACACTAAGCTTTTAGCCTCTAGGAGGAAACACAATGAAACAGGGTGTGTTAATAATTGCTTCTCTTTAGTACACGCATAGTGAAGTATTTTCTTATTAAGTATTTGGGGAGAGATGTCCTATGATATATTACCTGCCAGTTCTCTCTTGATGCTCCCTGCCCTGGAACAAAAGTTAACAAATTGAGGGACCAAACATGTCAAGTGTGTTGTGACACTAAGGTATCTTGTCAAAGGCATAGTTAAAAGGCACCAAGTGGAAATATAAATAAATTTCTTAAATTTGACTTATTAAATAATTGTTATTTCATATGTCATGATTCAAACTAATAGTTACCCATATTAAGTCTAGATTACTCCAGATTGTCTTTTGAAAAGAAAAGATTATGTTAGTGAATGTATTTTGTTTGATTTTTAAAAAGTGGCATTAATTACTTAGGAAGGCTAGGTGTGTTTTTTTAAATCAAAATGTATAGATTTGGGGGCAACCATTCTTTATGTTTTAATGTATACTTGTAGTAATAAGAGTAATAATAAATAAAATTGGGGATGAATGATCTTCATCATGTTCCTGTAATGAAGATATATTTTTAGTTCATTTTACATTAAGAAATTGGAAGATGGAGTGACTAAGTGATAAAATCACACTGCTAGAACCTGGCAGGGCCACATTACAAATCCATATTTGACTGACTTCAAAACCTGAAAACACAAACATTGATTTACAGCACATTTTAATATTCTATAAGAATTAGTTTACATATCTACAGTTTAAAAGATTTGATTTTTTAAATCAAAGTCTTTTTAACATCCTGGTTAGATTTCATTTAATGTAACTAGTCTTCATTTTTTTGTATTGTAAGAAAAATTAGAAAATATTTTACATAAATATTTTATTGACACTAGTAAATGTGTAGTTTAAAAAGAACAATCTCTTGTTATAAAAAGAACTTTGATATATTTGGTTTAAGCATAACTTCAAATGTTTCACCTAAAGAATCCTCTGAAACAAGGGAAGTTTGAAAGCATGTTATTGATAATTAATGCCTTCCTCTAAGAATTTGAAAGAAAATTATTTTATAAAACATGTAAAGGAAATTCCTGAAACAAAAAGAGTTATAAGTAAACAAAATCCTGTAAAATAAAGGAGAGTGTTTTCTAGCTTCTTTTAATATGTGACTGTTTTGGTAAAAGCTTCATTTGAAATATAATTCACATATGTACATCTCACCCATTTATAGTATCTGGGTTTTTTTTTTTTTGAGGGGGGTGATTTTTTCACTTAGCATAATGTTATCAAGGTTCAACCATGTTTTAACTTGTGGCAATACTTCCTTTTAGTGGATGAGTAGTATTTCATTGTATAAGTGTACTACACCTTGTTCATACATTCATGGCCATTTGGGTTGTTTTCAACTTTTGACTATTATGAATTATGCAGCTATGCTCATTCATGTATAAGTGTATGTGTTAAAACATGTTTTCATTTCTCTTAATTTTATCCCTAAGAGTGGAATTGTGGAGTCAAAAGTTAACACTATGTTTAATATTTTGAGGAACTGCCAGACTGTTCCAAAGTTGCTATTCCATGTTACATTCCCACCATCAGTGTATGAAGGTTCTGATTTCTCCACATCTTCACCATCACCGTCTTTCTTAGGATGGCCATATAGTAAGATTGGCGAACACATGTTTATTTTATCATTGTTTTTTGTTTTTGTTTTGGCTAATTCACTTTGGTACTTTGAAATATGTGGCTTTTAATCTTATTTTACACGGTTATGTTACTTAGGTTTGTCTAACTTTTTCAACTATACATACCAAGTGATATGTTTGAAAATTAAAGTATATCCAAAATTGTTTTAAGAGAAAAATTGTTATTTCTGTCTCAAAACAATGAGAATATTATATTTCTAAGAAGGAATTATTTCACACTAGAACAGCTAAATCTACTTGTCTAGTTTTTAGTTTTTCCTTTGCATTAATTTATGTGTTGGTTTACAAATTTGGTTCTCAGTTTTCAGATTTCTAAATAAAAAAGAAAGTAGTTCTCATCCTGAAAACAACAACACAATAAGAAAAACCAAAACCAAAAACCATATTCAAGCCCGGCTGGTGTGGCTCAGCAATTGAACGTTGACCTATGAACTAAGAGGTTACCTGTCAGATTTCTGCTCAGGGCACATGCTCATGTTGTGGGCTTGATCCCCAATGTAGGGCGTGCAGGAGGCAGCTGATAGATGATATTCTGTTCTCATCGATGTTTCTACCACTCCATCCCTCTCCCCTCCTCTTTCCCTAAATATCAATTAAAAAAACACAACCCATTCAATGGGAGCATTCTTTTAAATTTCATGTTAGACAAACTGAATTTTGCAAGAACCATAGAACACCACATAGCTTTGAAAACCTATTGGCAGTGATACAAATGTAAGTTGACAAGTGATTTGTGGGGGGGGGGGAATTGATGCATTGTAAAAAGGAAAATAATTTACAAGTAATGGGGATTTACTGCATCCAACTCAAGGTAAACTTAAATTAAACTTTAACACATTAAGAGTACTTTACCACACAGTAAGCACTTTCTGAAAAGAAAAGTTAAATTTTCTGAAATATGAAAGTTGTACATTTTAAAACTGTTAATCTGAAAATATTATGAATGTTCTAGGAATTAAATATTGCAAATTTGCCAAGTGTGAGTATGTGGATACATTAAATCAGAAAAAAAGAAAAATGAGCATAACTTTTTATATTTACTAGAAAGCTAATCCCAATTTTTCCTTTTATTCTTTTGGGCCATGTACATTTTTTTCATATCTAGTTATTGTATAAAATAAGAAAGCTAAAATCAAAGTAAAATATATTAAAGAATACGTGAAGTATTATAATTTTTTAATTTCACAGTTAAATCATGATGAACCTAAATTATATATCTTAGCTTGTGGTAAACAGAAAGCAGCTGCTATAACTTAATTAGCTTGCCCTTCTCACTGGCAGCCTTAATTAGGACACACTAATTGACATAGTATTCTTCCAGAGGGCTTAATAGAATTAACTCCTTTGAATTTGACCTGAAAGAATATGCCATGAACTCTACAACTTTGAGAACTTAACAGGCTCAAAAGATAAAATTCAGCATTTTTAAAACATTCTGAAAAAACCATAAAATGCAAATTTCCCAGTTTACAAAATACGATGCATTTTCTTCACTGTCTTCTTTAGTGAATTTCCTTAATTCCTTCTTTAACTATGTTTTGTAGTATTTGCAAACTTCAGTGTATGTAAATATGTTAATATAAGGTAATATGGACTATAACATCTGTTTACATTAAATTATATAAACCTGCTAACTAAATAAATTCCAGTACAAGTTAAGTCTCACTTAAATTTAGAAAGAGAAAATTCAAAATTATATTTTAAGTATTATTTATTAAGTAGAAGCCTCATTTTGATAACCTATAATGAAACATCCAAAGGAGAAGAAAATAGTTTTAGATCAATAAAACCAAGTAAGCATCAGATTTCATAATGCCTGAAATTCCATTCTCTGTCTTTCATAAGATGAGGTTGTAGTGCGTAGAAGATAAACTTTACATATTCATAAGTGACATTTAATCTTAATCAGTCATCTAGTTATTAAAAATTATTCAAGCCTATAAAAATACTTGGAACACAGAACCAACCTCATTAATGTTTTCTAATTAATAAAGAAACATTATAAATGTATTTTAAAGTTGCCTCAGAATATAATCATATATACTAGTGTATATAATGCATGTAATATATATTATATTATATAGTACATGAACATCCATCTGCCAATTTATCATATTTTTAATCACACTGTGCTGATTATATGGACATTCTCTCAGAGTGAAGGGTGGCTTCTAGAAACAATGGAGTATATTGACCAATTGCTGTCACAATGAACAGCTCAACACCAACTATTACTGAATCAGAATTATTGATTTTGGCAGGTTCTTTTTTGCATCCAGATAGATAATACTAAACCAGTCTATCAGATTAATTCATTTCACGATTTGAGGTAACATTTTATGGTTTTTAGTTCTGACAAATACATCAAAAAGCAGCTTGACTGAAACATACTTTTCAAGTCATTCTTTCTTGTGTGTTTGTATGTGTTTTTGTCTTTATGTTTACTAATGCCTGATCTCTACCATCTTCAGGCCTTTTCATTGGAATGTGATTTCCATAGATTATGGTGAGAAGACTCTGAAGTTTGAATTTGGAACTGGTGTCAACATTTTAACAGCAAGCCTGAATATTCATGGCCTGACTTGGCCTCATTTGGCATCTGCAGACCATTTCTGCACAATTGAGGTGATTTATAACTCTATTTCTATTTTTAACTGTGTATTATCATAATATTTCCTGCCTACCTCATTCATCTCTACTTCCATCATGATAATTTATTACTTGATGTTTATTTCCATGTCTTTAATTATTTAATTGTACCTGTATATATTACTGGAAATTTACTATAAGCCTTACTTTTGATGTAGCTTAGTAATTTATCAGGGTTCACATTTTCAAATATTATGAATGAAGGGCAAAGGTAAGAAAATAGGAGAAACATGAGGATATAAAAACATATGGGGTATTTTCTTTGAGAAATGAATCTATTATTTATACAACACAATACTGACACTAAATGAGTTAAATAATTACATGGAGCAGCCTTAGGGAAACTGATTCAATATTTTCAGAGCACCATGGGTACATTAATTGAATTAGGTACACATTTTACTGAATGAACCAATAAAACTCAAAATAATTTTATTTTCCCCTTAGTCTTAGTCATTTGTATGAGAATATTTACTCCCAGAGTGTAAGCTCCTATAAGGTGGAAGCGGAGTCTAATTCATCTACTTATCCACTTTAACATCTAGCACATCAACCTATAGGTCATTCAAACCAGTCTTTTAAGAATAATCATTATTAGCAATAATGCAAATAAGTGATATTTATTGAACTATATAATATGTCAGACAGATTTGCATGTCTTAATCTAAAATTTATAGTAATTTTATTCAGTAGGTATTATTATCAATCCAATAATAATACTATTTATTATTATACTAAGGATGTTATGTAACATGTTGAAGTCGTAATTAAAATCTCAGTAAATTGCTTGCATGTGCATTGAAAGGTAAAAAAACAATAACAACAACAACAAAAAAACCAGAACTCTTTTAATGTGAATTTCCAAAAACGGGTTAGAGGAGTTTTGGACAGAACTGAGTTGACTGTGTTAACTTGGCAAAAAATGGCAGGTGCCAGTGGGGCTGGCACCATCAGCGCGTGGGGGTGGCAGCTGTGGGAGAGGGGCTGCGGAGGGAGGGGCTGGGCGGGGGTGCAGAGGATGGGCCCAGACCCACCCCTTTGCCCACTGCAGCCTCGCGACCCATAGTTCCTTTCAAGGTGCACAAATTTGTGCACTGGGCCCCTAGTTTTCATATACAAAACTGGCTCCAAAGCACTCCTACACTTCAGGGACACTTTTAAATTTAATAAAGGACTGATTATCCCCTCCCCTTGTATTCTGAATGGATCCAAACAATGGAGGGAGAAAATACTGCTTTCAGTTAACATGGCTGTGTTTTTTCAGTTATATTGGCGTGCTAATTATAATTTAGTTAATACTTAAGCCATATTAAACAACATTTTCAAAGTCTTTCCTAAATTTTTCAATAACCTACTTTAAATTATTAAATAGATATTTAATATCAGTCTATAAAATTTTATCAGCCAAAGAAATATGTTAAATAAAACTAATTACTCATTTAAAAATAATAGGTTATAATAATGTTACTTAAAAATAATAGACATTATGGTTATGAAACAATATGTATATGTGTATACATATGTATATAATTTGTATTTATTTATCTATCTAATATGTGTGTAAATGATTAGGATACCTTGCCTTACAGACTGATTATAAACTACAAAGCTGAGGCAAATAAAAAATGTTAGAGAATTGCAATGTTGATGAATTTCAATCATGTCTTACATGAAGAAAACAATCAGCATTTTTGTTCATTTAATTTAAGTGGAGAGCATAATTCTGCTATCACTAAACCATAATTAAATTATAATTATAAATTATAATTGAAGCAATTAAATGAGGTCAATTTTAATTCTTCACTATTTGTTTCAATTTATTTCTCTTTGTAACTGAATTGCTATCTCAATTACTTTTAATTTTTCATCAAGTGAATTCAATATAGTATTAGGTTTTATGCAGCATGCTTTATTAAGAAGTGTCATATGAATAAGTTTTGAGCTTGCTTAGTTACTTTTCTTCTACTATAATCTTAATTTGTATTTTTTAAAAAAACATTGGAATATGTTATTGATAACAATAAATCTGGAATTTCCAAAAATGTTGAAAACCTTAAAAAATAAAAATTGTCATTCTAGATTCATGTATGCATTCATGTTCTTTTTGTATGTGTATTCATTTACGTGAATGGATGATTGTGGCAACTGGCACTATGCTGTACAGGAAAATGAAAGTAGAGTCTATGATTTCAATGACCCACATCAAGTGACAGATAGAAAAATACTCTCCATTGCACTCTGGGTGATTGTATTATAAGGTGCTATGCTAAAATATAGATTGAAAGAGCACAAAAACCGGACTACACTGAGATAATAATAACATAAGTAAGTGGGAGAACGTAAAAGGAGGAGATAAGTTGTCCAGTTACACTATGCAAGATTAGAAAGAGCTAAGTAGAGCTAAAATCCTAGACTATCTCTACAGTTATCCTATCTAATAATAGAGAAACATGATAATTAACCGTAACTTCGCTACCCTTCCCATTGGCTAATCAGCGAGATATGCAAATTAACTGCCAACAAAGATGGCGGCCAGCAGCCACTCAGCTGAAGCGAACATGAGGCTTGCTTGCTTCAGTGACGGAGGAAGCCAAGGTTCCCTGCCTGCCACAGCCCAGCTCTGAGCTCCAGATGCAACAATGTTGCAATTATAGAAGCTAAACAAACCCAGAACCCTGTTTTCAGCCGCCAGTGGGCTCAGAGCTAAGAGCGCCAGTGATGGCAACAGAGTTTCAATTATAGAAGCTAAACAAACCCAGATACCTGCTTTCAGCCAGCCTCAGAGCTGGAGCCGGCTCTCAGCTCCAGTGACAGCTATAGAAGGTAAATAAATCCCAGAAAAAAAGAAAAAGAAAAAAAAAAGAGGCTGGGAGCTTCAGGCGCCCGCCAGCCAGAAAACGGCCCTTAGCCCCTCACCCAGACTGGCCAGGCACTACAGAGGGGACCCCCACCCTGAAGAGGGTGTGACCAGCTGCAAACAGCCATCAGCCCGTCATCCAGGCTGGCCAGGCACCCAAGCAGGACCCCCACCCTGATCCGGATCACCCTTCAGGGCAAACCAGCCGGCCC
>NW_005371168.1:483156-499424 GCF_000412655.1 Myotis brandtii
GGAATGACTGGTCACTATGACACACACTGAGCACCAGGGGGCAGATGCTCAATGCAGGAGCTGCCCTCTGGTGGTCAATGTGCTCTCACAGTGGGGAGCTCTGCTCAGCCACAAGCCAGGCTGATGGCTGCCAGTACAGCGGTGGTGGTGGGAGCCTCTCCTGCCTCCTCAGCAGTGCTAAGGGTGTCCAATTGCATCTTAGGTCTGCTCCCTGCTGGCAAGTGGACATCTCCCGAGAGCTGCCGGGCTGCCAGAGGAATGTCTGATTGCCAGCTTAGGCCCAATCCCCTGGGGAGCAGGCCTAAGCCAGCAAGTGGTCACCCCCGAGGGGTCCCAGACTGCGAGAGGGCACAGGGCGGGCTGAGGGACCCCCTACCCCCGAGTGCACAAATTTTTGTGCAGCCGGCCTCTAGTATAATGTATAAAATGTTAAAGTCATCTGGGTAAATGTGGTAAATTCATTTGTACTTTAGGACATTGATGAAACATTGGAAGGGGTTCTATTGGAAAATAAATGGGAGTTAATGATATTAGATAAACTGAGGATATCTATTTTATTTCAAACTATGTACTCAATCCCATAATATTGCTTAATCCCTTTACTCCAGACTTCTTATGCTGTACCAGGATGTCAAGTCTTAAAAAAAAAAAAGCAGAAAGGATAAGTTAATATTCTTTAATTAATATCCTGTTCTTGCTAAAACCTACCCAGTCTAAATAATGTGTCCATTTAGACCTGGTTTATAGTGTGCAAATGTTGAGATGTTCAAAGTACATCTTAAATTGCAATAAGGATAAGCTCTCTGCCCATGCAGGCCCCACTCTAAAAATTGTTCTGTATTTTTTCCTAGTTTCTATATTAGACCTCACCAGTTTGTTCAGTTTGTTTCCCTATCTAGCAGGCACCTTGGCATGTAAGGATGTGACTAGTCATATATTTTAAAAAATGTAGTGTGCCTGATCATAGAGGGAAGGCTCTTAGTTTTTCATCATTGAGTATGATATTAGCTGAGGGTTTATCATATATGAACTTTATTATGTTTAGGTATTTTCCTTCTATACTTA
This sequence comes from Myotis brandtii, assembly GCF_000412655.1. Classification (NCBI taxonomy): domain Eukaryota; kingdom Metazoa; phylum Chordata; class Mammalia; order Chiroptera; family Vespertilionidae; genus Myotis; species Myotis brandtii. The sequence continues at coordinate 484,222 of NW_005371168.1, forward strand.
TTTTACTGAGTACTAGAGGCCCGGTGCACGGATTTGTGCACTGGTGGGGTCCCTTGGCCTGGCCTATGGGGATCGGGCTGAAACTGGCTCTCTGACATCCCCCATGGGGTCCCGGACTGCGAGAGGGAAGTTTTCGGGTGACGCACTAAGAATCGGGCTCCCTCCTCTCTGGTTCTGGGTGTGTCATCTGAGAACTGCATTGCCAAGTCACCGTAGCTTAGCAGCTCCTGCGTTGAGCATCTGCCCCCCGGTGGTCAGTGCGCGTAATAGCTACTGGTTAGAGCTTCTGCCCCTGGTGGTCATTGTGCGTCATAGCTACCGGTTGGATGGTCAAATGGCTGGACGGTTGCTTAGGCTTTTATATATATAGAATTTTCATTACATGTGACTATTGTTTTTGTCAAGTGCTTTTTTTTTTTTTTTGCATCTATTGATATGGTCATATGATCTTTTTAATCCTTTAATTTGTCATTGTGGTTTATCCCATAGCCAATCTTGTATCCCTGGAATAAACCCCACTTGATTGTGATGTATTACTTTTTTAATGTATTATTGTATTAGCTTTGCTAGTATTTTTGTTTAGGAATTTTGCATATATGTTTATCAGAGGTATTGGTCTATAAATGGGTATCCTTTTTATGAATGGCTCACTTTGGTCTCAAGGCACAATGCCTGTGGTGGGATGTGGTGGGATGTGCTGGGCGATATGGCTCCTGGCATGTGTGTTCTCTGCACTGCTTTCCTGCAACCAGAATCTATCAGCCATGCCTTACTCTCTCTGTTATCCCAGCTGCCTCTGCTAGGTCCTTCCATGATGGATGGGGAGGGTGTGCATGGGGGCCTGGGGAAAGTGGGTTTGTGTGTCTGTGCCTTTGTTGCTGTTTTTTTCTGCTGGGTTTAACTGTAAGTAGTACTCAAACCCCTCACTACTACTTTGTCACGGGGGTCATGGCAGGTGCTGGACTGCATCTGTGGCTCTCATCTTTGTCCTACTTTGTCCCCTTTCCCGCCAATTCTGCCTCCCTTGATCACTCAGATACTGGTACACCTACCTTCAGAGGTCTCAATGCACAGATCTCTCAGATGTGTTTGTGTACTGATCATGGAATCCTTTGTTGCATTATATTTGTTCAACTCGTTGTAACTTTAAGGGGAGTGACTAGGAGGTCTCTCAGGCCACCATGAGTCTGACATCACTGTCCCTTTAGATGACACACATTTATTTTATTTTTTAAAAAATATATTTTTATTGATTTTAGAGAGGGAGAGGGAGAGAAAAATATCAATGACAAAGAGAATCATTGATCGGCTGCCTCCTGCATGTCCCACACTGGGGATCGAGCCCACAACTGGGGCATATACCCTAACCAGCAATCAAACAGGTCATAAGTCATGCTCAACCACTGAGCAACACCGGCTGGGCTATTTTTTTTATTTTTTGGAGAAAGACAAGGATGTCCATTTTCAATGATTATTATAATCATAATCCTGAGCAATAAAAATAAAGGGTAATTGAAAGTGTAATTTCAAAGAAAAATTAAAACTATCTTAATTTGAAGATGGCATAATTAAATAGAAAACCTAAAAATTGACCAACAAACTATATAAATGATGAGTGTAGCAAAATCTTAGAATGCAACATCATTAAGCAAAAATCAAATGTATCTCTATAAGCAAAGAGCAATTAACTGAAAATATTTGAAATAGTGTCACAAACATTTTCTATAGTGTCATAAACCATAAAATAATTATGGATAATTTGAATCAAATATTTGCAAGACCTGTATATTTAAAAGTAAAAATCAATTTTGAGAGAAATTAAGCAAAATTTAAATAAATGGAGAGATATGTGTGTTCATGGATTGAAAGATTCAATCATTTTAAGTTACTGCATCTCACATTAATTTAATGATTTAATACAATATGAGTTATAATCATAGGAGACATTTTTTTTGCTAGAAATTGATGAGCATTTTTATAATTTTAATAAAATACAAAGGATCCAGAGTAATCAAAACAATCCTGTAAATAAAGTGCCTATTTGGAGAACATACACTATCTGATTTGACATTTACTTTAACAATGAGGAGATAGATAGAGACTAGGCAGTTGGGGATGGGACTCAGAGAGGAAAAGCCAAATGGAGAATTCTAGGAGCGATATGAGGCAGCTTGATAATTAACTGCTGCCTGGCCTGGTTCCGGAAAATCTCTGAAACAAACAGGATGACCTAGGGCTGAACCCGGTGGGGAGGGGAGGACTGAGCCCAGCTTAGGGGTGGGCAGTAGGTATCCTGACCTGAAGTGACAGTCCCAAATCAGGTCCGACCAGCTGGCAGGAACACAAATTCTGAAATGATTGGCTATTACATGAAATAGCCTGAAAAGACCAATCAAAAGCTAGAAGGGTAGCTTATATAATAAAAGGCTAATATGCAAATCAACCGAATGGTGGAATGACTAGTCGCTATGACACGCACTGACCACCAGGGGGCAGATGCTCAACGCAGGAGCTGCCCCCTGGTGGTCTGTGCACTCCCACAGGGGGAGTGCTGCTCAGCCAGAAGCCGGGCTCACAACTGGCAAGTGCAGCAGGGGTGGCGGGAGCCTCTCCTGCCTCCTTGGGAGCACTAAGGATGTCTGACTGATGGCTTAGGCCCGCTCCCCATGGGCCTAGGCTGTCAGTTTTACATACCCCGAGGACTCCCAGACTGCGAGAGGGTACAGGCTGGGCTGAGGGATCCCCCTGAGTGCACGAATTTCATGCACCCGGCCTCTAGTACATCTAATCTCATAAAAGACAAACATGCAAATTGACTGTACCTTTGCCATGCCTTAAGCCACGCCCACCAGCCAACCAGAGCAACTATATGCAAATTAACCCAACCAAGATGGCAGCCAGCAGTCACGGAGCTGAAACGAGCAGGAGGCTTGGTTGCTCCAGTGATGGTGGAAGCCAAGCTTCTCGGCCGGCTCTGTGCTCCACTCAAAGCAACAGTTTCAATTATAGAAGGTAAATAAATACCAGAATAAAAAAGAAAAAAGAAAAAAAAAGAGGCTGGGTGCTTCCGTCGTCGGGGGGCCTGGCCAGCCTGAAAACAGCCCTCAGCCCCTCACCCAGACTGGCCAGGCACCCCAGTGGGGACCCCCGACCCTAAAGGGGGTATGGCAAGCCTGAAAACAGCCATCAGCCCCTCACCCAGGCTGGCCAAACCTCCATGGGATGAGGGTCCCCACTGGGGGGGGCTTGACCAGCCTGCAAACAGCCATCAGCCCCTCACCCAGGCTGGCCAGGCACCCCAGTGGGGATCCCCACCCTGAAGGGGGTGTGACCAGCTGCAAACAGCCATCAGCCCCTCACCCATGCTGGCCAGACACTCCAGTGGGACCCCCACCCTGATCCGGTTTATTTATCTTCTATCTTCAGGGCAAACCAGCCAGCCCCCTCCCATGCACCAGGCCTCTATCCTATATAATAAAAGGGTAATATGCAAATTGACCCTAACAGCAGAACGACTGGAATGACGGTCACTATGACACACACTGAGCACCAGGGGGCAGATGCTCAATGCAGGAGCTGCCCCCTGGTGGTCAGTGTGCTCCCAAAGGGGGAGCTCTGCTCAGCCACAAGCCAGGCTGACGGCTGCCAGTACAGCGGTGGTGGTAGGAGCCTCTCCCGCCTCCTCAGCAGCGCTAAGGATGTCCGACTGCAGTTTAGGCCTCCTCCCCGCTGGCAAGTGGACATCCCCTGAGGGCTCCTGGGCTGCCAGAGTGATGTCTGACTGCCAGCTTAGGCCTAATTCCCCAGGGAGCGGGCCTAAACCAGCAGGTGGTCATCCCCCAAGGGGTCCCAGGACTGCGAGAGGCACAGGCCAGCCTGAGGGACTCCCCAAGTGCACAAATTTTTGTGCACCGGGCCTCTAGTCTATATATATAAAAGCCTAAGTGACTTGTTGCTATGATGAGTACTGACTTCCAGAGGGCAGTCAACTTGGACAGAAGAAAAGAGAAACAGGCGATTGAGTCTATGAAATATCGCAAGCAGGTGGGGCTGAGCTGAAGTTTGCACTGGGAAGCTGGGCCATCAGCCCAAATTCCACCATTCCCCAGGCATGGCTCTGGAGGCACAGTGCCCCCGACCCCTGTCAACCCCTCTGGCCGTTTCCTCTTCAGGCAGCCAGGACCGAGGGACAGAGGGAGGGAAAAAAGAGACCATGAACTCCGTCCCCAGCACCTGCCTCCTCCTATCAGACCAGAGCCACCCCAGGACTTGCAGGACGGCACGTGAAGTGGGTGGCCTCCCTGTGCCACAACTCCCCAGTCTGCCCCGGGCACCCCTTGGGCACTCATCCACTTCTCTGAGCCTCAGTCTGCACACCTAGAGAGTCCGCAGGAGCGCCGCCTTAGGGACCCACTTCTCCATAGCTAGGTGCAGCAGACCAGGAGATGTGATGGGCAGTGGTGGAAGATGGGGGCAGAGGCTCAGCTGATGGGGAGGAGGGGCAGAGATGAGTGGGAGCAGCTCCTCCCCAGCCACCTGCTGCTTCACGCACTACTACATCCCTCGGGGGATGATGGATGCCAGTTTCAGCCCGATCCCGGCAGGCCACGCCGAGGGACCCCACTGGTGCACGAATCTGTGCACTGGGCCTATAGTATATCCATAAACAAAGAGCATCAGGGGTAACCAGCTTTGGGCCCCCTTCCCGTTGCCTCTTGCTGCAGGGAGTCTGTCTCTCAGTAAACTTTGTTTTCCACTTGCCGTCTTTGTCCGTGAATTCATTCTTTGATTTTGCGAGACAAACAACTCCAATCCGACCACTGCATTCAGGTTTCAATAGTAGTTAAGGCAATGTGGTAATTGCATAAGGACAGATATGGATAAAAGAAAATGAAGAATTCAGAAATAGATTCACACTTATATGATGATTTGAGAGAAAGGCAAGAAAAAAAGAAATTAAATGGCAAAAGAGAATCTTTTCAACAAATGACATTGGAACAATGGGGTAGTTATTCATTTCTTTTTTAACTGTGACTTACAGTCTGATGCTTTCTGTGACTTTCAGCCTTTTCTGCATTAGGCCTTTTTCCCCCCACAGTTTCTGTCACATTCACTTTGATACTTAGAAATTCTATCATTCCTGATAACCACAAGTGACATAAAATCAAAACAAAACAATAAACACAACAAAATGGTTAATCACAATGGAATTTTTTTAAAGAGTATGGCTGGGATTAAAGGGTCCAAAAGAAGCAAGACACATAAATGTAACCATGTCGTGTGTAAGTGACAAAGGGTAACTTCAAAACACTTGGAAGCAAAAATACACATTTAATTGTTCTTGTTTCTACTGTCACTGCTCTTATTTTGTTTTGTTTTGGGATCTATTGTTTTTTTGAAATTGTAAATATAAAACATAACAGCAGAGTGTCTGATGTTGAGGTGAACACCAGCTGCTCCATGGGCTCTATGAAACACTGAGAATAATGCTTCTATTTATATACACCTTCATGCATTCCAAGTCAAGTCCTAAGCCAGCAAGAAGAAATAAAGAGATAAAGAAGACTTTTCTTTACCTTCCAGGAAGACTCCTGTAGATCTATGTACAGGAAAATAAACTAACAATTCACATCTAGTGGATGAGGGGAATAATATGTTAGATTAGGACTCAGGAATTATAGCAGTCCAGACAAAGAATAACTAGTTCATGGGAGTTAATTGTAAATATTACAATATACTATACTACAAGGCCTGCAGTAAAAATAAGACTTTTAAATGTAAATGCTCCTGGGTTGATCCTTTAAGACAAGTGGCCTGTGGCCAAGTCTTGAAAGAATTAAAGAGTACTACTATCTTTCAGGCAGTGGACAAAAAATTATGTATAAATTGTATATTGTCTTTTAAAAAATATATATTTTTATTGATTTCAGAGAGGAAGGGAGAGGGAGAGAGAGATAGAAACATCTTGAAAGAATTAAAGAGTACTACTATCTTTCAGGCAGTGGACAAAAAATTATGTATAAATTGTATATTGTCTTTTAAAAAATAATATATATTATTGATTTCAGAGAGGAAGGGAGAGGGAGAGAGAGATAGAAACATCAATGATGAGAGAGAATCAGTGACTGGCTGCCTCCTGCACGCCCCACACTGGGAATCGAGCCCGCAACCCGGGCATGTGTCCTGACCGGAAATCAAACCATGACCTTCTGGTTCTTAAGTGGACACTCAACCACTGAGCCATGCCGGCCAGGCAAATTTTATATTGTCTTTTAACCCTTGCAGAAAATATGTGAAGCAGTTGTTATTAACTGAAGCCTAGAGAAGTAATTTGCCCAAGATGTATCAGTAGCAGAATAAGGACTTAAATCCAGTTGTAACAAACACGAAGGGCTGGCTTCTTTTTATTACAACAGTGATTCATAACTGGATGATTTGTCCCCAGAGTATATTTTACCCTGTCTGGAGACCTTTTTTATTTTCACCCTGGGAAGGGGTGCTACTAGCATTTAGGGAATAGAAGCCAGGAATGCTACTAAACATTCTACAATGTACAGGCCAGTCCCCACAGCAGAATTATTCATCCCAATAGGCCAATAATGTCAAAGTTGAGGAACTCTGCATTATATTATACCAAGTGGAGACGACTAAAAGTGTTTTTCCCTGCAGAAGTGATAGTATGTTCTAAAGAGATGTGAGAGAATATCAGTTTGAATAGCTATTGTTGAGGGCCATGACAAAGGATCTGAACTGTATTCTAATACCAATATGCTACTAGAGAAAATGTTAAAGTACATTATACTTGTCTTCTAAACTCTGTTCTTTTACAAACTAGAAGGTATGTTCATATTGCTGCTATTAAATTGTTCTCATATTCTCTGAAAGAACAAAAATTAGAAATTACAGACACACACACAGACACACACATATCACATTCACATAAAAATAAATATCAATATAATCAAGAACTGCATTTTGATCATGAGATTGTCTATAATTCCTCACAGCCAGTAGAATTAAATGTCTTGTAAAAATTTTAAGAACACATGGTAGTGTTTGTTTACATAAGAAACATTCAAACATGTAGAGACTTTTTTGTGAGTTTATTTGAGCCAAACTGACAATTGCCGGGAAGCAAAACCTCAACAGATTGAGAAAGTACTCTGGTAAAATGGTAGCCTTGCACCCGACTATTATTATTTTTTTAAAATATTTATCTTTATTTATGAAAGTATTACAGATGTCCCCCCCCATTGATCCCCTCTATCCTGCACCTGCCCCTTGCAGGCCTTCACCACACTATTGTCTGTGTCCAAAACCCTCACCCAAGGATATGTTTTTATTGATTTTGGAGAGAGAAGAAAGGAGAGAGAGAGAGAGAAAGAGAGAGAGAGAGAGAAACATTGATTATTTGCCTCCTATACCTACCCCAACTGGGGATATTACCCACAACCTAGGTATGTGCCCTGACCGGTAATCTAACCTGCAAACTTTTGGTGCACAGGACAATGCTCCAATCAACTGAGCCACCAGGCCACCAGGGCCTTGCATCCTATTTTATACATTACAATCAAAAGAGAAGGCCTAAATGGCTTACATGAAACCCTTTGGTGATAGATTAAGAAGATGGGAGAAAGCAAAGCAGGAAAACCTCTGAAATTGCATAAAAAGTAAAATGATAGACATCGTTTATATAGGTGGATGCAGGATAGTTAACAGTCAACAATTGTCGTGATATCAATAACAATGAGGGGATTTGTGGTCTTCTCTCTGGTCTGGTGCCTGTACTTGGAATTACTTTCCCATTCCACCGGTATATTATCCTAGATGCAAGAAGAAAACAGACAGGCTCAGTTAAGGTAAAGACAGACTTTTGTCAGGGAAGATTCTAGCCTAGGACATGACTACCCGGCTTAAACTGATTTTAGTTAAAAAGTTTTAATTTCATCTTGTGTGTTTACTTTAGGTCTCTGGGTTTATAAGTCTGCCATGCAGGCCTACCCTGAAATTGCCAGATTTAGTATGTAGCCCCTTTTCACTCACATGTTCAGGCTCAGAGCATAGAATGCCAAGTCCTATTTCTTGAATGCAAAATCCTGGAAGCACTTCCATTAACAGGAAACATTTTGTATTTCTACACCAGGTGGAATTTACAGAAGGAGCAGTGATCTGAGAAGAAGCTTACCAACTCATTTCAGTGCTGCCAGTACACACAGAGGAGATGGGGAAAGGAGTGCGTAGGAAAAAACAAGGAAAATAAAGATAGTAAAAGCTCATTTCAATCATTATACATTGAATCTACAGAGACAGGACAAAGAGTGAGCTTTCATGGCACAGACAGACATCTAATCAGCTGTCAACTACAAGTAGGAAGGGAAGGCAATTTAGGGTTTGGTGACAAAAAATAAGTAGGTAAATGTAAATATTATTAGCAATCATCATTTTCCAAAGATAACTACTAGAGGTCCCATTAAGATTATTATAATTTTGACTCTTATATCAAGTGATAATGATGGCCATTATGATATATAGTTATCTGCATTACAGTCTTAGTTTTTCCCTTAAGGGTATACTGCTTGGCTTAAAGCAAAAGTTTGAAATCATAAAGTATCAAATGCTTTAAGACATCTTAAGTCAAAAGTGGGCTAATTACTCAATTACCCAGCAACATATGTGAAACAAAAACCATAAGACAAAAGAGAAATAGACAGCCCGGCTGGTGTGGCTCAGTGGTTGAGTGACAACCTATCAGCCAGGAGGTCATGGCTTGATTCTTGATCAGGGCACATGCCCAAGTTGCGGGCTCGATCCCCACTGTGGCACGTCTAGGGGGCAGCCAATCAGTGATTCTCTTTCATCATTGATGTTTCTATCTCTCTCTCCCTCTCCCTCCCTCTTTGAAATCAATAAAAAAATATTTTTTTAAAGAAGAGAAATAGATAAATCCATAATTATTCTTGAAGACTTACATTCCTTTTCCCCAACAATTTATAGAACTACCAAGAAAATCGGAAGTGATATAGAAAAAATCAACAATATCAAACATGCTCTAATTGAAATTTATAGAATACTCCACTTAACAAGAACAGAATATATATTTTGCTCAAAGTTCAAGGAACATTCACTAACAGATCAAATACTGAGTCATGAATAAAATCTCCACAAATTTATAAGAATTGAAATTATACAGAATGTATTCTCCATCCACAATGAAATCAAACAAGAAATAAATAGATAACAAGGAAAATCTCCCAATACTTGGAAACAAAACAACACATTTCTAACCTAGGAAAAAAAGAAGCTTCAAAAGAAATTTAATGCTAATAAATAAATAAAAAAATGTATAATAAATAATACATTGAACTGAATAAAAATGGCATACAATATTTCAAAATTTGTGGGATACAGCCAATGCAGTGCTGAGACCGAAATTCACAACATGCTTAAAGAAAAGAATCAAATTAATAATCTAAATTTTTATCTCAAAAACAGAAAAGCATGAACAAGGGCTTGGGCATAGAAGACTTTTGTCATATATGTTATTTTTAAATATATTCTCCCCAATTTTTTATTTTTAATACTCCTTAGCGCAGTGGTTCTCAACCTTCCTAATGCCGCGACCTTTTAATACAGTTCCTCATGTTGTGGTGACCCCCAACCATAAAATTTTTTCATTGCTACTTCATAACTGTAATTTTGCTACTGTTATGAATCGTAATGTAAATATCTGATATGCAGGATGTATTTTCATTGTTACAAATTGAACATAATCAAAGCATAGTGATTAATCACAAAAACAATATGTAATTATATATGTGTTTTCCGATGGTCTTAGGCGACCCCTGTGAAAGGGTCGTTCGACCCCCAAAGAGGTCTCGACCCACAGGTTGAGAACCACCGCCTTAGCGTCTTTTTTTCTAATGAATTTTTAATTTCAAAATACTCCATTTGCAATGAATAAAAATTCTGGCTATAATCTCTCTCACTCACACACACACACACACACACACACACACACACACACACACAAAATGTCTGGGAATTCCACCCCAGGTGAAATTTACAGGAGTAATAAATAATCTAAGAAGGTCAGTTCCATTTCAGTGTTTTTAATACACATTGAGGAAAAGAGAGAAAAATAAGGAAAATGAAGGCAGTCGAGAGCTCTTCTGATTAGGATTGAATCATAAAGGTCAGCTTGTGAGTGAGCTTCTCATGGCACACAGATTGACATCTAGTCAGCTGTCAACTGCAGAATGTTACCATACAGAAAGTTGAAACAGTTTGAGATTTGCTGACAAAAAAGGAAGTAAATATAATGCATTCCTAGGAATTGATCAGATTGCTACAAAAAAGATCATAGGCGCACCACTTTATGTTTTTAAACTCAGTAGCGTTTGTTTTTTACTATCTTTGCCCTCAGTGTACAAGAGGATTCAAATCCCTCCAGCATTACATTGTGTTTCAGGTAAAGCTGGTTTACAAAAATATTTTTCTTACTTTCTGCTTGCTCTCCTTTTATTGTTAGGCCTTCTCTTTGCATGAGTCTCAGTGAACATTTCTCTCTACCCTTCTTATCACTCACAGCTGTCTCCACTGTGATGGGTGATAGTTACTTCTCTGATTAAGCCTACTCTTAGGCTCACACTTTACCCTGAACAGTTGGTGTGTAGCCTTCTCTGTGCTCTTATGGACTCCCCTCACCCCCACCACCTGCAGTTGTAATTCTGTGTTCAGAAGGTAGTCTGCCCTTTCCTTTTCTAATACCATGACATTGGGGACTAGGTTTCAACATGTGACTTTTGAGGAGACACAAATTTTCAGTCCATTGCACTATCCCCCTCTTAATATCTCAATAGAGCTTTTATTTCTTCTCCCCTATACAAAAAATACATTCCAGTATTTTCTCTCACAAATTCCTGATCATTTCCTTCATATGACTTGTCATAATCTGCAGTAATTTATGTACGTGTGTTAAGGATGTTTTTCTTTTTTTTTTTTAAATATATTTTATTGATTTTTTACAGAGAGGAAGGGAGAGAGATAGAGAGTTAGAAACATCGATGAGAGAGAAACATCGATCAGCTGCCTCCTGCACACCTCCTACTGGGGATGTGCCCGCAACCCAGGTACATGCCCTTGACCGGAATCGAACCTGGGACCTTTCAGTCCACAGACCGACACTCTATCCACTGAGCCAAACCGGTTTCGGCTGTTTTTCTTTTTTATCATGCTTGCATTATTTGTGTCTGAGTGCATTGCCTTGTGCCCAATAAATATCTATTTATTAAATGAACACTTACTTCCAGTAACATAAATATTCATAGCTTGCCTTATTATAGATATTTTATATTCTAAAACCTTGTAAAATAAAATTTAATAAAAACATGAAGGTTATGGATATGAAAGAGAGAGTTTATATTGCTTGTAAATGCAAGTAGCAGATCATTTTATCACACAAAAATTCTCCAAAACTGTTCATAATTAATTAATATCCATGATTTTTCAAGATGCACTTGTGGACTCATATAACAACATACAGTATTACTTATTCTTTAGTACTAAATGAACCACAGTTCATATAAGGAATCATAATATTAAGCTAATAGCAAAAAGGATAATAGCATTTATTTTATCTAGTGTTGGATACATTCTATCTCTCTGATGTGCCGAAAAAAATACTATTCAATATAAACTTATTTTTTAACTCTTAGTTGGATTGTATTGGCCATTTAGTGTGAGCACCTTTCTCAACTATATAATAGTTACCATAACAATGAACTGAAGGATAAACAGATATGAAAGTGTGGAGGAAGAAGTGATAGATCTCTAAATTTCAATCTTCCTAGCTAAGAGCCTGCAAAAATAGGTTTATTAAATATTTGTTATGTTTAACTGAGTTCACAAAAATTAAGAAGGGAAGATACAGTAAATGTAGTGTGAGGAAGAACCCTGGCAAGGTAGATGAAGGGGCAATGAAAACTGAAATAATTATGGATGAAAAAACAGAATGAAAAATATAACACCAATGAAGAAATGAACTATGTAATTTTTTTTCTTTGTAGTTTTATGAAACAAAACCACACACACACACACACACACACACACACACACACTGACTTTATTTTATTTTTTACTTTACATTATAAATCCCTTAATGAAATTTATACTATTCTCAGGTTATCTTAACATAATGAAATTATGTTCTTTTATAAGAACAATTTGGTCAAAGTCTTTAAGCAACAGGAATGTTTCTATATAATTTTTAATTATGTAAAACTAGAGGCCCGGTGCACGAATTTGTGCATGGGTGGGGTCTGGCTGGCCCGCCCCGATCGGGGCTGATCAGGTCAGCGTGGGGGGGGGGGAAGGGCCATAGGCGGTTGGGGGGCCGCCCCCGCCCCCTGGTCAAACTCCAGGTTGAACTCTTGGACGAACTCCCGGTCGAGGGGACAATTTGCATATTAGCCTTTTATTATATAGGATAGCTATAGGAGAGTAGCTTTATTCCTTTATTGGAAGATAGAGAGACATTTTATCATTATATGTTTATGTGATTTTGATATCTATTACTATAAAACAACTTAAACACTTTTTGCACATTTTCCTATATAGTTTACTTTGAGTAAGTGAAATCAGTGTTTTTAATCTACATTCACTAAAATATTTCTAGATTTGTGCCTTTTATTTTCCCTGCCTTATGAGGATTAATCAATAAAAGAGCTATTATACCTGCACAAGTTGGAACAATTTCAGTACAAGGTATTTTTCACCCTATTCTTGCTACTGCCACTGTGATAGAGCTACTGGTGACAGTAGAAAAACCACAATTTCAACATTCTGATGGTCAAATTGTGAGAGAGAAAATGTATCAGCAAGATTCCTCTCTGTCTTAACTCCAAGCAGTTAAACAGGTGCAGCAATTATTTCTTTTTAGAAATAAAGATTCGACCAGCCACCACTCTTAATGTGATTGTAATTTCATTCCTCCCCTAAATATGTGGATTTTCTTGAATCCCAATGGAGCCCCCCAGCTTGACCTGTGAAAAGCAGTTGAAGTGGTTTTAGTGTTAGTTTGGAGACTTCCGCTCAATGTTAATATTTCTTACATTTGCAATTAGAATAGAATCCTAATACATGTACACACAGATACACACACAAATTGATCTTTTTAAAACAACAAGTGTATTGTTCCCAAATAAAAAAAAACAAGAACACTGGAAGATTACCCCACCTGTAATTAAAGATGACTTAAACATTTAATTTCCAGAGCTAAAATATTAATTAAATATGGACAGTCATGGAGATATACTAAACAGTCAGAATGAAATAGAATCATGAACATTCATTGCATTCAGTCATTTATCACCATAGATACCAAGGCTAAAACCTAGTTTTATATACAAATAGCTTTATTATAGTGTTCCACAGAGTACCTAAAACTGTCAATACTTTATGGAAAAGTTCATGAAGTTTGAAAAATTTCTGAAATTTTATGCAAAACTTGTTTTTAGGGAAATATGTACAATATGTTTATGTTAATCAGATTCTCTTTATGTCCATAAAACTCCAATCCCACTGTTAAAGAATCCAGAGCTAAAGTAAATATTTGGGATTCAGAAACACCATAGTTATGAAAAATTAAAGGGAACAGATTGTAGATTGACAGGAAGAATTTAAATTAGAAACATCAGTACTCAAAAGAAAGTATTTTTAAAATGAAATGTCACCCAGAAAACCAACATAGCTCTTGTGCAATATATGAGGAAGAAAAAAAAAAAGAAAAGCAACAAAATCGACATTAAAATTAATAAAATTCATAAAAAGTTTTTCCTTTTGTTAGACTATTTGACATTACTAGTATTATAATGTCATGTGATAAATGTATTTATAAACAAATCCATGGCATATTTTTAAGATGAGACTTATTTAGACTTGATTTCCTAGCTAGAAGCAGGACTATCTGCCCACTATACAGTCTATATAGAGTAAGAACTTGACCAGCATTCTCCTAAAATACACACATGTGTTCATGACACATTCATGCACACACACACACACATCTGCATTATGCACGTTAGCATTGCTGGCATTTAGCATGCAAGAGGTTGCATATTACTCATTAATTAAATTTGTTTTAAACATTATCTTCATTGTTGAAAGTATTACAGGTGTTTCATTTTTTCCCCATTGACTCCTTCACCCTGCACTTCCCCCCCTCACTGAACTATTGTCTGTGTCCATGGGTTATTCATATCTACACTAATAAAAGAGAAACATGGTAATTAGCGTACGACCGCTACCCTTCCCATTGGCTAATCAGAATATCCTTATGCAAATTAACTGTCAGCCAAGATGGCGGCCAGCAGCCATGCAGCTGGAAGCGAACATGAGGCTTGCTTGCTCCAGTGACTGCAGACTCCAACGTTCCCCGCCTGACTTGCCGGCCTCTGAGTTGCAACTCTAAGCAACTATGTACTATGTTGCAAATAAGAAGCTAAACAAAACCCCAGAAACCAGCTTTCAGCCTGCCGGGATCTCAGAGCTGAAGTTATACATTGTTTCGATTATAGAACGGCAAACAAACCAGATACGAAGCCTCAGAGCTAGAGCCAGAGCTAAAGCTGGCCCAGAATAAAATAAAAAAAGAGAAAAAAAAGGAGCGGTTGGGAGCTTCAGTCAACAACCGCCAGCCTGAAAGCAGCCCTCAGCCCCTCACCCAGACTGGCCAGGCACCCCAGTGGGGACCCCCACCCTGAAGGGGGTGTGACCAGCGGCAAACAGCAATCATCCCCTCATCCAGGCTGGCCAGGCACCCCAGTGGGGACCCCCACCCTGAAGGGGGTGTGACCAGCTGCAAACAGCCATCATCCCCTCATCCAGGCTGGCCAGGCACCCCAGTGGGGACCCCCACCCTGATCCAGGACACCCTTCAGGGCAAACCAGCCGGCCCCCAGGCCTCTATCCTATATAGTAAAAGGGTAATATGCCTCCCAGCACCGGGATCAGCGGAGCCGAGAGGCCTCTTGGCACCAGATCAGCGTGACAGGGGGCAGCGCCCAAACCCCCTGATCGCCCTGCAGCTCTGTGTGTGACAGGGGGCGGGGCCACAACCTCCCTATCCGCCCTGCTCTGTTCGTGACAGGGGAAGGCACCCCAACCCCCTGATCAGCCCTGCTCTGTGACAGGGTGCGGCGCCCCAA
>NW_005371168.1:500961-510292 GCF_000412655.1 Myotis brandtii
TGCACCAGGCCTCTATCCTATATAGTAAAAGGGTAATATGCCTCCCAGCACCGGAATCAGCGGAGCCGCGAGGCCTCCCGAACCCGGGATCAGCGGAGCCACGCGGCCTCCGGGCACCAGGATCAGCGGAGCCGCAAGGCCTCCCGGCACCGGGATCAGCAGAGCAGAAAGACCTCACTGCCCCTGTGTCAAGAGGAGCTGCGAGGCCTCCCAGCACCAGGATCAGCAGAGCTGGGAGGCCTCCCAGCACCGGGATCAGCGGAGCCGCGAGGCCTCCTGCCCCCTGGAGCAGCGTGACAGGGGGCAGAGCCCAAACCCCCTGATCATCCTGCGGCTCTGTGTGTGACAGGGGGTGGGGCCACAACCTCCCTATCCACCCTGCTCTGTTCATGACAGGGGAAGGCGCCCCAACCCCCTGATCGGCCCTGCTCTGTGCCTGATAGGGGGGAGCTCCCCAACCCCCCCATGGGCCCTGCTCTGTGGGTGACAGGGGGCAGTGCCCCAACTCCCCTATCGGCCCTACTTTATGCGTGACGGGGGGAGCTCCCCAACCCCCTGATGGGCCCTGCTCTGTGCGTTATAGGGGGTGGTGCGGCAACCTCCCCATCGACCCTGCCTTGAGTGTGACAGGGGGAGGCACCCCAACCTTCCAATCGGCCCTGCTCTGAGCCCGACCAGGGGCTGCACCTAGGGATTGGGCCTGCCTTTGCCACCCGGGAGCGGGCCTAAGCCAGCACATCATTATCTCCTGAGGGGTCCCAGACTGTGAGAGGGCACAAGTGAGGCTGAGGGACACCCCCCTCCCCGGCCAGTGCACAAATTTTTGTGCACCGGGCCTCTAGTATGTATATAAATTCTTACGTTAATCTCTCCCTCCCTATCCCTCTTCCCTCTGAGATTCATCAGTCTGTTCCATGTTTCCATGTCTCTGGTTCTATTTTGTTCATGTATTAAATTCTGATGAATTAAATTCATAAAGGAAAGTGTCAGTGTGTTTAGTTCACAGACACACATTGTTATTCCAGATATAAATAGATAGTGATTCCTTGGGAGTGTTGCCACAATTAGTATACTCCAAACACCTGTAAAATTTAGAGTTAATGTTTATAATAACATTAGTGATGCTTGCATCTTTCAAAAATAAGCATGAAATACATATAATAATATATTCAGGTGCATATTCTATGATGAAAATTATGCCAAAGTATTTTATGAGATAGTAATGCTTCTGTTCTTGTTTATAAATTAAATGGATAAAGCACACCTATGTGTTCTGCTTCTAAACAGAAGAGATGGGGTTATACAGGTTAAACATTAACTAAAGAGCATTTATTCTAACCATCAAATTGAATCTAAATAAAATATTAAAATGAATCTAGATGTGTTTTATTCTGCATATGCAGATGCTCCTTGACTTACAACGGGGTTACATCCTGATAAACCCATCATAATTTGAAAAAATTGTAAGTCAAAAAAGCATTTAAGAACAGACTGACATACCTTGAACTTATACACTTATATGCATAGCCCATGGACATGGGCAATAGGGTAGTGAAGACTTGGAGAGGGGGGGTTGGGATGGGGGGAGGGTGAGGAAGAGGGGAAATGGGAGATATCTGTAATACTATCAACAATAAAAATATATATTAAAAATGTGGAAGAATAGCTTAAGGACCCCTCAGTGGTTGTTCCTACCCATTCAGTGGACTGAATTGTGGGAGATGCAGACCAGTCTTCAGTGGCTGGCTCATGCTTCAGTCTTCAGTAGGACACTGCTAGATACACACAAGGCACCTGGGTCCCTTCAGAAAAAACAAAAACAAAATATTTAATACACAACTCACTAAACATCATTGCTTAGTCCAGGGGTCCTCAAACTTTTTAAACAGGGGGCCAGTTCACTGTCCCTCAGACAGTTGGAGGGCCGGACTATAGTTTAAAAAAACCTATGAACAAATTCCTACGCACACTGCACATATCTTCTTTTGAAGTAAAAAAACAAAACGGGAACAAATACAATATTTGTATTTGCATGTGGCCCACGGGCCGTAGTTTGAGGACCCCTGGGACTCTAGTCTACCTGAAACATGATTGGACCCCAATTGTACATCAAGGAAGCATCTGAACTGCCCTCCTCGTCTCACCAGAAGCAGGAGACACAGGTGGACAATTTGTAGATATGATGGGATGCCAAAACACAAAACACAGTATCCAAGAATGTTGGCCACACAGGATACTGTAGTGAATTGGTTGTTTACCCTCAGGATCACCTGGTTGAGTGGGAAGCTGGCCACTACTGCCTCGCACTATAAAGAGAGTATTTTACCTCCTGTCACTACCCTAAGAAATGATAAAAATTCAAAATAAGTGCATGTTGCTTTCACACCATCATAAAGTAGACCCGTAGGAAGCAGACCTTCTCAAGGAGGAGACCCCCCCCAGATTTACTCAGCCTTCTCAGTGCACACTTTCTACTAAAAGTTATTGAACATGCGAAACCTTATCTAATTCAGTCACAAACTAGAGCCAATGCAAGAATTCTGAGAAGAAAAAAAAACACAGTTTACTATAGGACTTACACTTTATAGATGCTAAAATCCTCAGAATCATAAAAGGAAGGGTCCTATTTGGTTTGGCTCAGGGGAGAGAGTGTCAGCCTGAGTTGGATTCTGGTCAAGGGCATGTACCCTGATTGCAAGCGCCTCCCCAGCCTGGCCCTGGTCCAGGTTCATGCAGGAGGCAACCAATAGATGTATTTCTCTCACATCGATATTTCGCTCTGTCTTTCCCTCTCTCTTCCACTCTCCCTAAAAATCAATGGAAAATATCCTCATGCGAGGATTAAAAAATAAAATAAAATAAAAAATAAAAAATGAAGGGAAAGTGCTGCCCACGTCAAGGCGCTGCAGCTGGAAAGACAGGCAGCAGATATTGAATGCCTCACTAGGAAAAGGGAACCATTTCTCAAAATCAAACCCAGAAAGTTCTGCAATTCTCCAGAATCCCCGACAGAGGAAACATGCATAGTGATGTTAATTTTGGTTCGGATTCATTTCTTTTTATGCTCATCTGCTTATAAATATGCAATTATGATTATCTGTGTATAAAATCTAGTTTCTAAACATTGCTGTTTCTTTCTAGTTAGGGTGCTATTTATTGGTTAGGATTTATGAGTGTAAAAGTAATCAGATGTTCTAATGCATGAAAAATAGCTCTTCATACATGTTCTTTATTTAGTATCTGTGACTTCCTTTTGTTCATAATGCAGATTAAATTCATTGCTTGAATTTGGGTTCCCACCACACATGTGAGTATTTGATCTGCTCTCTATTTGCAGGTCTACATTTAACATGATTATATTTGATATATGGATAATAAGTTGTGAACTTTTAGCAATATATTTACATTTACCTAAGTTTTAGGTAAACTTTCCTAAAGTTAAGTGTTAATGAAAATGCAACATATTTTATGTTTATATAGACATAGACAGACATATAAATAAAGATAGGTATAGAAATAAGAATTTAAATAATTTCCACAGTGGCAGAGTAAGCTATGAATCTGGGGCTTACATAAGGTGTTTGATTCATATTTACTTATGTGTTTGGCACTGTGCTAGGCACTAAAGATAGTGAATAAAAAAACCATAATGTCTGGACCTATTACAGTTTTCTGATGCATATTCCTTGCACTGTAATGGCAACATACAGCTTCTCCTAAACACAGAAGAATTTTAAACTATGAGATGATGTAGTTAATATATGCAATGCCATGTTGGCCTAAGAAAGACATAGCTGAACAGAGAGATACACAATTCAGAGCATTGGGAAAGTGCAGGTAATTCTATGTGACTAAAGCAAAAGTTGACATAGTGGAAGTCAAACTAGAGAGATAGATAAAAGTGAAATTTTGACACAGATTTTGTTTCACAGATAAATTTAAACATGATTTTATGTGCAATTTATTTTTTATATTTATTTTTTAAGTTATCTTTATTGTTGAAAGTATTACAGATGTCCCTTTCTTTCACCCATGGACCCCCTCCCCCCAATTCCCATCCTATGCAATTTATAGCTATCAAGAAAATTTTAAAGGAATGAATATACAAATAACTGTATTGTAGAAAAACAGAGAGAAGTTTGAGAGTTTGATACCAAAGCAGAGAAAATATTTAAGACACCATTGCTGGCAAGTAGGTAAGCAATACTGAGCCTGGTGCAGTGCAGCTAGAGAATAGGAGATGGATGTGGTCGGCTGAGGAGAAAATAAAGTCAGTTGGACTTGCATTCAAATGAGGGAGAACCGGTATTTGACTTAGGGACTGGTGGATGGTGGATGGTAGAGTTATGACTGCTGATGTAACTTACAGGGACATAGCAGGTTTGGGAGAGGAGAAGATGATTTAATGTTCAATTGTTGTATTCCTAGAGCATGTGGTTCCATAAACATGTAAGTACTCAGCTCAACAGAGCCCTCTAGTTTTGGAAATACAGATTTTGAAGATTCTTTATAGAGACTAATACAGTTTATATAAATAGATTAAATGTCACATCAACAATGAATAACCCAAGAAGCAAAGGGACTCAGGGAGAACCAATTTTTAAGCCATAAATAGTAGAAGTGGAAGAAGAGGCAACACATGACAAAAAAGAATTATATCCACTATCTCAGTAGGAAATTGCAAGAAGAAATGAGAAAATTTCCAGGAGTATCAAATAACAAGATTAGGAGGGGTATGATGATACTGAAATAACCCATTGCAACTATCAATTAGAAGATTATTGGTGGTTCTTGGTAAAGAAGTTTTGGTGGAGTAGAGAATAAATACCAGACTAAAGTAGGTTAAGGAGAGATTAAGAAGCAATAAAGGTGTGCAGATATATTTTACAACTATTATCCTACTAGAGGCCCAGTGCATGACATTCAGCCCAGCCTGCGCCCTCTTGCAGTCTGGGACCCCTCAGGGGATGTCCGACTGCCGGCTTAGGCACTCTAGGGTTTTATTATATAGGATATAATAAAAGGCTAATATGCAAATCAACCAAACAGCAGAACTACTGGTCGCTATGATGTGCACTGACCACTAGGGGGCAGACACTCAATGCAGGAGCTGCTCCCTGGTGGTCAGTGGCGCTCCCACAGGGGGATCGCCACTCATCCAGAAGCCGGACTCACAGCTGGCAAGCGGCAGCACTGAGGAGCAGCGAGCCGAGTGGTAAGGAGCAGCGAGCAGGCAGGCGGTAAGGAGTGAGGGGTCCTGGACTGCGAGAGGGCACAGGTCAGGCTGAGGGACCCTCCTCCCCCTGAGTGCACAAATTTTGTGCACTGGGCCTCTAGTTTTGAATATAATGACAGAGAGATTAGAACTCAACTTAAAAGGATGTTTTCTTGCTGTTATTGCTTTTATAAAATAGAGAGATTTGGGATTGCTTATGTGCATTGAAAAACAAGAGACAGTATCCCTCCAAATATTTACAGGTTCCACAGATTATACAAATTAAATGTCTCCCATTTCCCCACTTTATTTTCTATTTCCACGATCAAATATCACACTCATTGCTCTGTCTTATCAATGAACTCACTACTCCTATATTTTATACCCCGAAGCCTGTTACCTGATGTATTAATTTTTTTTTGTTGGTGGCAAATATTCTCCTTCTTTATTGTGTGTGTGTTGGGGGTAAGAGAAGGAGGGAAGAAGTGGGAGAGAGAGAGAGAGAGAGAGAGAGCTAGAAGTGGGTGGATGTACTCGAGGATGAAGTGGAATGTTTTCTTGTGAATGTGTGTTTACCAGCTGTGTGATTCAATATGAGGAGGAAGGAGTTAGAGAAAAGATGAAGAAAAATATGATGGTAAGGGTATTAGGAGTGAATTTTTAATGGAGAGCAAGAGAAAGTGTCAGTCAGAGACTAAGAGAGGAATGGGGATCAAAGATGCAAGGTAGAGGAGTGATACAGAGGAAGATTGATAAGCCAGAATATGAGGGGTTGAGTGTGACTGAATGTGTGCAAGAAAGACTAAGGGTGTTAAATATATGGTGACAGATGAATATCTGATTTTGGGAGGTAAAGATACAATGCAATATACAGATAATGTATCATAGAAATGAATACCCATATATTATTAAGCAATGTCACCCCAATAAATTTATTTAAAAGCAAAGAGTATGGAAATCTATATATATAAAAGCCTAATATGCTAAGTGTCCGACTGTGTGGTCGACTGGCCAGTCGCTATGATGTGCACTGACCACCAGGGGGCAGATGCTCTGACCGGTAGTTAGCTTGCTGCTGGGGTCTGGCGAATCGGGACTGGGCAAGATGGGGCCAGACATGCCCTGGAGCCCTCCCGAGGTCCCTCCCCTGATTGGCCCCTATTGGGACTGGATGAGATAGCCCTGATTGGCCCCAATCACTGGCCAGGCAGAGGGACCCCACCCATGCACAAATTTTGTGCATTGGGCTTCTAGTGTGAGTAATAATATATAATATGAATTTCTGTCTCTGTGACTGTGTGAAATGTGTGAGGTATGAGAGTCCCAGTGTTGGAGCCTGTGAGGGATTGTGATGTAGTGTCAGTGGGTGATTGTCTATGAATATAAGTCTGAGTGTGAATGTGAGTGAGGGGAAGTGACTACATGGGGAGGTAGATGGTTAGAGGTAGGCTGGCAAGAAGGGATTCCCTAATGACCATCTCTGAGATTGACATGAAATACTCTTAAATGGCAGCTCTATTTTAGAAAAATTTTAAAAAGTATTTTCTAACTGAAATTTTAGGGGAAAAAATTCTCTGAAGTAATTTGAGAAACTCATAATGAGAAAGGAGGAAAAATAAAGTAACATTAAATTCAAAAAAGATATACAGACTGAAAGCAACCATTTACAAATTATCTTCCTATTCTGTTTTTCTAAATCAGATTGATTAATTATACAACTATTATTGAGTGCCTGCTCAGTGTCTCATTCTGAGGTTACAGTGATGATAAACTAGGTTGACAGGATGTCTGTCCTCATGGAGTATATATTCTTATTGTGGGAAAGAAATGACCAAAACATACAAATAAGGTCTTAGATTTTTGAAAAGATTAATAATGAAGGAAATTTCAATGATATATAGGGAATGAATAAGTAAAGGAGGGCTGTTTATCTGAGGAACTAGAAAGGTTCTTTGAGGTGATGATCCTTAGACTGAGATTGAAAAATACAGTGTTTCTTCTGTCTTTTAGTGGTTTTTTTGTTAAAATTTTTTTTTCATACTAGCTTACCTTCTGGAGTTGCTCAGAAAAAATAAACAGTACATTCCTGCTGTATCATACTTAATGAATTTATTAAATTTTCCCATATTAAAATTCATCAAATCATCAAACAGTTCCTGTATTTTAAAGCATCTCCCTTTTCTGTGCATGTAATACAAAGCATGATCACCACTGTTGGGACCTTGTTACCAATGGAGAGCCTCAGGCCCTTCGCTAGAGCTAAGGAATCAGGAAACCGCATTTTAACAAGATCACTGAGATGCTGAATTGCCTTATTGTAAGCACACTTAAGTTTGAGAAGTACTGTTAGGAAATATGTGAGAAATCATTATTTGTTTTCTGTTTCTAAAACAACTTAATACACATGAAACAAAGGTGTACAATAGAAATTGAATTTGAGGCATAGGTAAATTTACCTTTTCTACTGGCCACATTAAAAAAGTTAAAAAGAGGTAAATTCATTTTAGTATAATATTATATTTAATCTATGTAATCAATATAAATTATTTCTAAAATACTTTACATTTTTAGTAGTGCTAAGTCTTTGAACTCCAGTGTATATTTAATTTTCATGAAATATTTGATCTCTGTTACATATACCACTTCAGTTTTTAAATTTAAGTTATTTCACATTAAAGAAAATTAAAAATTTAGTTCCACAGTTTCACTAACAATATTTCAAGTGTTCAATGGCAACATGTGGCTGGAGTCTACCATCTTGGATGGTGCAGCCCTATTTCTCTGCAAGCCTCGTATAACATGTAGGCTCAGTCTACAAGATAACTGCCTTTTGTTTTTTAAAAATTATGATCCAAAGTGTGAACTTTATGTATGCCCCATATCAGCTATATTTTAAGTTATGGAAATGTATCTTCCAAATTTCTTTTAAATTCTCTTCAGCTATTTAGGTTGAAAAACTGAAACTTTGTATAGATAGATTTTTCAGAAATAGGTATTTCAACTGTCTGAAATTACACAGTTTAGAAAGTAATTTGTCAAATTATTATATTTTAGTAAAGTTTAGCCAAAAACATAATTTTTATCAGTTAATATGTGATTAATTTAAAAGAATAAAAGTGCCCATTTATTGAGCATATACTTATACAGAGGGTATATATAATTATATGCACATGGTTATATTAAACCTTTATGGTATTAAACCTTCACGGTATATGCACATAGTTATATTAAACCTTTACAGTAGTTTAGAAAATAATTTGTTAAATTATTATATTTCAGTAAAGTTCAAGCCAAAAAACATAATTTTTATCAGTTAATATGAGATTAATTTAAAATAATAAAAGTGCCAATTTATTTAAGTATATATATATATATATATAGAGAGAGAGAGAGAGAGAGAGAGAGAGAGAAAGAGAGAGTGTATAATTATATGCACATGATTATATTAAATCTAGTGTTTCATATGACCATTTTTGTTGTAATTCAATTTTGCTAACTTTCCTTAACTTTTCTTGTCAGTGCAAAGTCTTAACTTTCTCTGTTAACTTCAACCTTAAAACATCCATGAAGTTCAAGAATATAAACTTAAATGTGTAATAGTGTTCTCTTTAATTATAATAGCTCTAGGAGAAAAAAAATGTGGACATACATGAAATAATCAAATTTTCAAGATGTACTTTGCTTATTTGACAAATATTTTGTTTTAAAGAGTTTAAACATTCTTACTAGAGTAACACTGCCACAATTACTGTTGCCATTTTGACTATCAAAAATAGCTAAGATAGAGTGATATAATTGAGAAATGCATTAAGGCAAAATTTAGCTGGATTGAATGTAGTAAAAATATATTTTTGGATAATTTAGAGTTAGTTCAGAATCATTTATTTAAATACTAGAGGCCCAGTGTACAAATTCATGCACTGGTGGGGTCCAGCTGGCCTGGCCCCAATTGGGGTGGATCAGGGCCGGGCCTGTTGGGAGGAGGAGACGGCTGGAGGTTGGTTGGCTTGCCCTCCCCAATAGGGGCCCGATCAGGGCTGGGCTGGCTGAGGGGAGGGGCTGTGGGCGATTGGCCTGCGGGCCCTGCCCCCGATTAGGGTGGGGGGGCTGATTGGG
>NW_005371168.1:510409-517731 GCF_000412655.1 Myotis brandtii
CTTCTGGGTGAGGGGGGGCGGGGGGGCCAATCAGGGGTCAATGGCAGTGATAGGGGCCATGGGAGGTTGGTGTGGGAGGGGCTGATCTGAGGGCGGAGCTGGCTTGGGGGAGGGGCCGCAGGCTGATTGGGGTGGTGGGGGCTGATCGGGGTGTTGGGGAAGGGGGGGTGATCAGGGGTAGGGCCAGCCAGAGGGAGGGGCTGCAGGAGGTTGGCCGGCCACCCTGCCTTCCATCTGGGTGGGAGAGTCGAATCAGGTGCGGGGCTGGCTGGCAGGAGGAGCCACAGGAGGGTGGCCGGCCGGCCCCACCTCGATCCAGCTGGTTTGCTGGCCACAGTGGCCAGAGATATTTCAGAATTTATTTTAATAGGAAGATAAACCATAGCTTGCTTTATTATTTATTATTTGTACTTTAGTCTCAGTAAAATAAAGAGAATTTATGTCATGCCAAAATATTTTTGCTGAGTTTGGGAAGGGAAGTTTAGCTTAAATATGGCAGCATAAAAATTAAAATATTATAAACATTTTAATTGTGGAACTTTTTCAGAGTAGTTCGCAACATCATTTTTGAAAATGGACAATAATAAAGGCTTTTAAAAAAATTCTCACCTGATAATAAGTTTTCATTGATTTTCAGAGTGTGAGGAAGGGGGAGAAAGAGAAAAAAAAACATTGATGTGAGAGTGATTGTTTGCCTCCTGTATGCCCCGACCAGGGATTGAACCCGCATGAAACCTTTTGGTGTATGGTATGATGCTCCAAACAACTGAGCCACACCAACCAGGGCCCTTTGCCCATTTTTCAATTAGATTGTAGTGTGTGTGTGTGTGTGTGTGTGTGTGTGTGTGTGTGTGTGTGTATTTTTGTGTGTGTTGAGTTTTATACGTACTTTAAAAATTTTGGACATTAACTCCTTATCAGATGTATCATTGGTGAATATGTTCTCCCACTCACTGGGTTGCCTTTTCATTTTGTTACTGGTTTCTTTTGCTTTGCAAAACTTTTTAGTTTTATGTGGTCCCATTTGTTTAATTTTTCTTTTGTTTATCTTGCCTGAGGAAATGTATCACAAAAAACATTGCTATGAGAAATGTCCAAGATTTTACTGCCTGTATTTTCTTCTAGGACTTTGACCACCTAATGTGAAAGTAATTTCTCTTTATCCAGAATCATACAGAATGAAAAACAGGTAGTTCATTTTATTCACACTTTTTACAACATTAAAATTGGCAAGATTTGAATAGAACATATTAAACAAAGGCTGCTTATCTCACTGTTCAATCTATTCTCTGTCATAGAAGATGAAATACCAGGTAGATTTAGTGTCTCTCTGAATTTTAAAACAATCTGCGCATCCCATTCAGAGTGAATTAGACCTAGGTATACAGACTTCTCGAGAGACTAAGATATGGCCAACAGTTAAGTCAATAATCCTCAAGTAGTTATTTTAATGAAGGCAGAGAAAAGGTTATCTATAAAAATATTTATTTTTTTCCTCTTATATCTAAATTAGCCATTATAAATGCATTTTTATGTGATTTTCTAAAACAAGGTATTGGGTCTTTCAAAGTAAAGAATGAATATTAATTTGTTATAGTCAATGACTTACATTTGATATTTTGAAAATGCAATACAAAATATAAAAACAAAAATGCAGGAAATACTCTCTACACATATATTTTTTGCTATATTTCCATTCGATAGCATCTAAAACGTGCATTTAATCTCCTGAACTAGAGTACAAGCAACTTGAGAGTAGAAATGCAGTAGAAACTATCAGTGAGTCACTTTTTTTTTTTTTTACAAACTTTGTACATAGGACAGCAATAAATCAGAACTTTCCTAGGTTCACTTAAGCATAGAGTAATTTACTTACTTAAAAGTTGTGTCCATTGCTCTTTTCACAACTATATGTTTAACATTAATTCAGAGTAGGAACACCTTTTCTCCTTATTCCTTTCATTTCTTTTAAGTGCCATATATGCTAGCCTACATTTTGCCAAAATTATATGAATATAGTTATTAAGATGAGTTTTATATCAGTGTACTAGAAAATACATATTAATTTGACAGAATTTTATGTCTATTAAATCTAATAACATCTAAAGTGGTATTTTTGGCCTGTATATTATTGTTAGTTTTAATTTCATTTTTCTAGAAATTAATTTTTATATTTTTAAAAATGTGTGTGTGTGTGTGTGTGTGTGTGTGTGTGTGTGTGTAGTGAATTTGAAAAAAAATACAAAAAATGTTACTGTACCAAACAAAATTTGAGTAACATTGTTCTAGAATTTTTTAGCTGGGAACACCAGTCTGGGTCTCATATACATAGTTACCTGATCCACAAATATTTCCAATCCTTTCTAATTTATATGCAGTCCCACCATCTATACATTTTCATACACATATCATGACACTAAGCTAAGAAAATACTGTATTTGTTTCTTGGCAGCAAATAATAAGGGGAGTTTACTTTCAGCCGTTTCCCTGTGCTCTCTCTACTTGGGCTAGTTTAGGCGTCCTCAGCACATGATGGCTTCAGGGCATGGACTTACATGCAAGTTCCCAAAGAAAGTGTCCCGGTGACGTGGAAAGATGCCTACCTGTCAGTCACACCTGGGAACAAGTCAGTGGCCAGAATAGGCATGGCCACTGCCAGGGTCTGGAATCTGGATACTTAACTCTGGAACGAAGGAAGTTCCCCCTCTTGGCCTCTTGCTCTCTTGGGACTTTGAGGAGGCACTCTCCTCTACATTAGTCCAGGCAATGGACTAATGGATGGTACTTGTCCTGACACTCCATCAGACTCAGTTCCACCATGGAACAGAAACTCTGGACACTGGCCTTCCTTTGGCTCTGCTGGACCCCCAGCTGCACCTTTTCCAGGACTGGGTTAAAGTCCATGGGACTTTGCAAACCGAGGGATATAATTTTATGCAAATTAAAACCACTCATTTTCCCATGCGAGCCTTAGAAAATTCCTTTTCTCAAGATATCTCAAGAACCCCACTCCCACTAGTGACAGAAATTCCACCCATTCAATCCTCTGGCAACACTATCACATTTGGAAAGATAAAGATGATTTAAAAAATGCTAATTTTTAATGCATAATTTTACTGACTTGAAAATTGTTAAAGTTGCCCTAGATCGATCTCTTTCCCATAGGCTTTTATATCCAAACACATTAAAGGAATTATAGACTTTTTATTGTTTTGAATTTTCAGTTTTGATTCCAAAAAACATTCAGATGTTTACAAAGGAAAGAAATTAGATGGATTTAAGACATTCAGATTTCATACATGTTCTGTTCACCAAAAGAAAGGCTACAATTCACTGGGATGTGAGTAACCCTTCAAAACAAATTAAGTGCCAAAAATACGTGGAACAAAATTGGTCCTTTTAGACTTTCTGCACAGAGAAATATTTTAACTACTGTATCTAAGTTTTGCTATAACTGAGCTGGAGAAGTCCTATAGGGTTTCAGTGCTAAAAACATGCAGTCACATATTATTCCCAAATACAATATATACCACTGATATTTCAGGGACTAGAATAAAGCATTTTGCATCAAGATGAAAGCTATATATTTAATAAATGCATTAACCGATTTTTCTATAATTTCTTTTTTTATTTTTAAGTTGGTACTATAAATTAATACCATTAAAGACTTTGCTCTGCTTTGCTGCTTAATACAACATATCCCAAATTATCTGTTTCTTATTTGGAGCATAGCATTTTCAATTTAAGTTTGAAATGTAATTCTGAACTCATTTAATTGCCCTAATAAAAAGTAATGAAAAAAGTGATGTGTGAGAGCATATGACATCCACTATTTTATTTTAATAATTATAAAGCATTGTCTACTTTTTAATTTTTTAAAAATTTTGATTTTTGCTTTGCCAACTCTATTTCTAGGAAATTTCCTCAAAGAAATTGTGATATATAATTATATTTATGACAAAAGTGATGAGGTTTGATTTTTTCCACATTTTTGGCATCGTCTTTAAAAATCACCAGTTGAATAGACTGTACTAATCCACTAATTAGTCTTCCTTTCTGTTACAATGATGTTGAATAAAATATTAAGTTAATTTAAATTTGTTATAACAATGATTTTCAGACTCTGGCACATTTTAGTTTCCTATATAAAATGCATTTTATTTTCCATGGGTAAATTCAATAATATAATTAACATTAATTGGGTTACATATTGTTTTACTTAGCGTCTGGTTTGGAAAACAAACATATTATTTAATTTTTATTTATAAATAATTAATACATTGGACTATTAGTATTACAGTTAAAAAAGAGCAATGACCTGTGTTATTTTAAAAATTTTTACTTATTTTATTTTCTCCATAATATTGTCTTATATAATTCTATATACTTGTCTTTGAAACCAGTCTAAATGACCCTCAGGTAGTTTTGCCTGCAGCTGTGAGGTCAAACACACTGTCACAGGTGCTGATGGAAGGAAAGTGATTTATTCGAGTGCTGACTACCTGAGAAGATGGCAGGCTCATCTTAACCATCTTAACATCCCAGGGTAGGCAAAGGGCTTTTATAGGGGGATAGTGGGAAGAGGGGGACTGGGAGTTCTTATGACATACATTTTCACATTCCAGCTCTCCATGTTCTCTTTTGTGTGTGTCAGCGCCTGACATTTTTTTTCTCTCTATGGGTTTTATTTCTGGGGCAGGATGTTGCAGGCCTGGCCAGCCATCAGCATCTCCTACACTTCTGTGGGTGAGGCTGGGCAAAAGGGGAACTGGAAATGCTGTTGCTCATAAAATGCTTAAATGTGAAACTATTAATATTTTAAACTACAAGTTTTGTTAGTATATTCTTATTTTTATTTCATGGTCAATTAGTTAATTAAATATGAGGTGTTTTTCTTATACACTATACCCTATTACACCCCCAACACCCTCTATCCTGCTAGAGCTGTCTGTCTACTTTCTATGAGTCTCTCTATTTGAGTATATTTTTAAAATACAATTTGACAGATATTTAAATCTAAGAAATTTATTGTCAATAAAAATTATTGTAAGTCCAATAATCATTTAAAATTAGGTATAATGAATTAATTTTATGGTTAGGAGATAACAAATAAGTAAATATTTTCAAATATTTTTTAGCATGATATTACTATCTTTCAAAGATGGATGATAAATATAATTAGACTAGAGGCCCGGTACACGGATTTGTGCACCGGTGGGGTCCTTCAGCTTGGCCTGCACCCTCTCATAATCCGGGACCCCTTGGGGGAAGTTGGACTGCCAGTTTTGGCCTGAGCCTTGCCAGTCGACCAGTTGCTTAGGGTTTTATATATATAGATAATATCAATGAGCTGATAGATTTAAAATCTTTGAATATTTTTTTCAATATTGAGACTTGTATTAATAATATTTAGTTACAAGGAATAAATATAGCAAAATAAAAAATAAAATAGAAACATAGTGTTGCATTTGAGGATTGAGGAAATACTACAAACTCATTTTCTTGAGACGTTTATAGAAAAATATAAAGTCACTATCATAGATAGCACAAGAATTTTCTTAATTCAACTACAGTATTCCACAGTTTTATCATCTTTAGATTAATTGAATGAGTTATGGTCCTTTCAACTATGGATGACCAAGTTTTTCTAAATAATGAATATGAAGCTAAAAAGTCTACAAAAATAATGACGAATTATTTTATACCACAGAATGATTTATCAAGCTAGTTTGTCCTTGTAACAGGAACATTGAACCTAAACAGCAAGATATTTGAAGTTAAAAGTTTTCTCAATATTTTAACACCAGATTCTATTCTACTTGATATATATATTGTGAGAGGTAAAATAAAAATACTGTTCCAACAAATTCCCATCTGTGTAAAAGAAATTTAAATTACAGAAATTTATTCCAACATGAATATTGCTTTTATTGCAATAATAATTAACAGTGCTCCCAGGTCTTGAAGCATAGATAGATATGTATTCAAAAATATCATAAATTAAATTAGACCAATATGTGTTCAAGAACAAAAGTATTTTCTAAAGGTCTTGAGGACATACTAATCCAAATAAAATTACCTATACCTAAGTATTTTTACTGGCATATCTTTAAATTAAAATGGGACAGAAATCTTTTGATGATAAAGCACATACAAAACAATTATCTGTCTTAGAATGCTCTTTTGCTTTTATTTCTCTTTTCCTTTATATTATATTGTAAAAGTGTAATCAGAGACTTGCTACTATTGGATTTATTAGCAAATGTGTCCTATTTCCAATATTTATGAATGATTTATTTCTAAATGTTTTATTAAAACATGTTTTTTAAATGTATTTTTTATTGACTTCAGAGAGGAAGGAAGAGGGAGATAGAGATAGAAACATCAATGATGAGAGAGCATCATTGATTAGCTGCCTCCTGCACACCTCACACTGGGGATTAAGCCCACAACCTGGGTATGTGCCCTAACAAGGAATCAAACCATGACTTCCTGGTTCATAGGTTGACTTTTAAACAGAAGCCACATAGGCTGGGCTATTTCTAAATAGTTCAATGTTTAGAAAATAATTAGCATTTTTTACTTTGATTAAAATAAGTCTTTCGAAAAAAAGAAGGCTGATTCTTCAATAAATTTTTATTTGATTCTAGATGATAAAAAGACCCTCAGTGTCTTAGTGTCTTCTTTATAATAATTAATTCATTGCTTAAGGAAGGCTTGAATGGGTGTTTTATGCTTACCACCTTCCTTTTTAAACTAGTTTCCTTCATTTTTGATAGAATAAATTTTTATTATACATGAAAAAACAAAGCTCATTATTTTTAAGCAGTAGCAAGGTAAATAAAAAAAGGTGTTTTTTTTCTAATAGATTTTAAAAGGCAAATCCACTTAGATAACATTTTATCCAGAAGGTTTAAATCATTCTTGGAGTTTCAGGAGATAACCATTCTGAATAACAAAGTTTTTTTTTTTTTCAATCTAAACACTTCATATATCTATTGATTAAAATATATTCCTTAGCCATCCAGTGTGCTCAGTGGTTGAGTGATGACCCATGAACCAGGAGGTCATGGTTCGATTCCTGGTCAGGACACATGCCCAGTAAAGGGCATGCAGGAGGCAGCCAATCCATGGTTCTCTTTCATAATTAATGTTTCTAGCTCTCCCTCTCTCTCTGAAATCAATAAAAACATATTAAAAATGTATATATTCTTTAAAAAAATTGTGTTTACTCTTTAACCTGGTCATTACTAGAGACCTGTAGTGGAATAACAACTGTAGTTTTCTATATAGTTATTTTAGTCATAAATATGTTATAAATT
>NW_005371168.1:517762-528569 GCF_000412655.1 Myotis brandtii
AATATAATGTAATCTTACTAATAATAGCCTAGGTGGTCCTCACGCCATCACAAGATGGCTGCATGCACAGCGGAGGCAGGGCCTGGCGACTGCTCCATGCAGCTTCTACTGGGGTTCCCGCGGCCCTGTGCTCGTCACGGGGGCGGGTCTCAGCAGCTACTCTGTGTGGCTTCTGCGGGGGTTCCTGCGGGCCCACACCCGCTGTGGAGGTGGGACCCCCGGCTCCGGCCTACCTCTTTGGGGCAATCCATCGAGGAGCCCCGGATGGGTGGGCAGGGCCTACCTCTTTAGGGCAATCTATCACTGTGAGAAGGCACAGGCCAGGCTGGGAGATCCTTCCCCCCCCTCCCAAGTGCATGAATTTTGTGTACCAGTCCTCTAGTATAATATAATATAATACAATATAATATAATATGAGGGCACAGGCCGGGCTGGGGGACCCCCCCTCCCCCGCCCCCCCGAGTGCAAAAATTTTTGTGCACCGGGCCTCTAGTATAATATAATATAATATAATATAATATAATATAATATAACATAACATAACATAATATATAGAAAGATTCTTGTGTACAAGTTTAAGGAATCACTCAGAATTGGTAATATAAAATGTAAATAAATGTGCTTCTCTGTATTCTATACTGATCAATTTATTTGTTCTTGCATAATTTACTATATAATAGTAAAAGGAATTTTAGAGACAGGACAGGCAGTTCTAGGGAATTAGGGGGGTCCATGGGAGAGGAATGCATACGTGAAGGGCAGAAATAGCTCCAAGCTGTCAAAAAGCTTATCTTACTTCCACAAAGGATAGAGAAAAGTTGCAAGATACCAGAAGAGGGAAATGTACTTTCACAGACGATAGAGGAATGTTGCAAGATAAAGGGGAGAGGTAGTCAGGGGTATCATGTGGGCTTTGATCTTTGAAACTGATACCATGCAGCAGAGTGACCAATGAGGAAAGCACAGGGGTCCTAAATTAAAGATCCAATTAGAAAGGGTCATGTTCAGACAAAGAGCTGCAGCCTATATAACCTCAGAGACAAGAGACTCAGAAGATTTTTTTTTAGATTGATTTTCCCCATTAGAGAGAGAGAGAGAGAGAGAGAGAGAGAGAAGGCAAGGGGGGGGGTGTCCCTTTTGGGACCCCTGCCCAGGAGGAGTTTGTATGTTTCTATAAACTTCCATACAGTGGGGCCTTGACTTACGAGTTTAATTCGTTCTGAGACCGAGCTTGTTAAGGAGCTCGTTAACTCAAATTACTCTATCAACTCAATGCAAAATATTGGCCGAGAGACAGCTGGTATCTCAAAAAACTCGTTAGTCGGGACACTCGTAAGTCACGGCCCCACTGTATTTTTATTACAGAAGCCTTTTAGTCCTCAAGTTTATTCTTCAAACTTCGTGAGGCAAGAACCCACAGGGGGATATTCGACTCACCCTAAACCCCACGTATCAATAGGATTGTTAAATTTTATTCAAAGCTCTTGTTAATGTGGGAAGTACATTGTTATTGGGTATGCAATGCATGAAATATGTTTTAGGTATAAACTTCACAATAATGTAAAAATGTATATTGATTTAAAAATTCATGTATCTGATAATTCACGTTCTGTATCAATTTTTACTTTGTAAATGATCACTTCATTTTGTATTTCTCCTCCTCTTCCTATTCTTCCTCCTACTCCTTCTACTTTGCCTTATGTTCTAGGATAGCAAATAGAAAAATATGTTACACTTTGTTCACTTGGAAATATTCAGTGTTACTGATATGAAAAACATATCTCTATTGGATGCAAAACAATACACTGATCTTTCTCAAGTAACACTGATAAACATTCTCTCTGCTCTCGTACCTGAGGCTCTTAAAATACTTTTTACCATTAAAATGCTGGTAATATATGGACAACTTTGTATTACTTGAAAAAGTTAATCCCCTAATGCAACTTATATACATTGCTTTCCCATTAATAAACACTTATATTCTCTCCTGTGGAAGTACTTGTTTTAAAATATTACATGAATTTCATAGGAGAAAAATTGTAATAAACTTGTGCAAATAAAAGATGATCCTTGCTGAATATTAATATTTTAAATCACTTCTCTCCTTTTTTTATTAATTGAAATAGTATTTATGGTGACATCTTATACAAAAAGAAGGTGCATTGTTACTGAAAGTAGTGAAACTTACTAAATATTCAGACTAAATCTTTTCTTCAAGAACCATTTTTACAAGATTTTTATATTTGATTGTGACTACCAGGCAGTTGGCTACATTTGGAAGCTAAAAAAATAATGCAGGTTAAAAAGCCAGGTGTTAATTTTGTTGAGTTTCACTAATTAGTAGTGGCTTGCTTCCAGCTACAAGGAGCCATTAAACCTAAATTAAAGAGGACAAAGCTGGCAAGAATTATGCTTACAACATGTTAAATTAAAACACAAAATGACCATTAGTTCACTGCTGATGACAAGATATCTCAGTACAGCTATTAGGAGTGCTAAAGATTTTGCACATTCTTGTACCTCTTTGCTAGTTTGGGATGAGATACCTTGATAAAGAGCTCATAACATCTGCTCTGTTATTAGTTTTAACTTAATCAATGTGGTTGGGTCAATGATCATGATTTTCCCCTCTAAATGTATGTGTTATATCATATAGTTATGGTAAAATTTACATAGTTGTTCCATCTTTGATATTTACTAGTATTAATGTAAAAAATGTTCAGATACAGGTTTACAGTTCTTCATATGGAAAATAATACAATAATTAATAAGTAATAATACAAGAATGAACTTTGTATTTCGGTACTCACAAATGTAAACCTAGTTTTGACCACCCCTGTATATAAACCAACATAAGTATAGTAAGAATAACTTCATAAATTTTAAAGCACTAGTAACAAGTAGCTTTGTAAAGGACCAGTGACATTTTTTCACTTTTCCTCTTTCAAATTGGATTTCAGGGTACATCTTCCTTGGACTTTCTATATTAGAACTTTATTTAAGGAGATAGACAAATCCATAGTGTTTCAGTTTCCTTGCTTTCTCTCTTCAGCATTCAAAACTATTCTTGGAGTATCTCCTAGTCTTTTTTTAAAATATATTTTTTATTGATTTTTTACAGAGAGGAAGGGAGAGGGATAGAGAGCCAGAAACATCCATGAGAGAGAAACATCGATCAGCCGCCTCCTGCACACCCCCCACTGGGGATGTGCCCACAACCAAGGCACATGCCCCTGACCGGAATCGAACCCGGGACCCCTCAGTCCGCAGGCCAACGCTCTATTTACTGAGCCAAACCGGCCAGGGCTCTCCTAGTCTTTAAAATAATCCACTTTGCTTTTCTTCCTTGGTAATAAGTAAAAACTTATTTCTAGATCTTTAGGGCTAAGTTTACCCTAATCTTGAAAATACATAAATTTATACTGATAAATTGAAATTTTCAGCAGTGACTTTTATGTGACTTTGCATTCACAAAGTCAATGACATTTTCTCTTCAATAGAATTAACCTGTAAGATACACATCTAATTTTGAATGATAATACTAAAGTACTATTGTGGTTTCAGGCATCCACTGTGAGTCTGGGAACCATCCCTCATTGATCAAGGAGAACTACTGTATGATAATTTTATGAATGAGAATGAAATGGATGGAATGGAAATGATTGATTCTAGCTGGATTATATTTAGTCCCTTTTTTGGTTGCTCTTTTGCTTACTATCCAAAAAAATAAATTAATAAATAAAAACTTTTAGGTGTAGGGTTTAAACAAATTTTTTAACTTATTTTTCTCACTAATATACATGGTGATACAACCAGGACCAACTAACTCTGGATAAACAGAAAAACTTTATGTGCTGACAGTATATACTTTGTCTCAGGCTCTGATTCAAATCACAGTGTGACTTTTAAAGTGATAAAATTTGGTCATATATGCAGTAAAGAGAAATATCATCTTATAAACTCCTTACC
This sequence comes from Myotis brandtii, assembly GCF_000412655.1. Classification (NCBI taxonomy): domain Eukaryota; kingdom Metazoa; phylum Chordata; class Mammalia; order Chiroptera; family Vespertilionidae; genus Myotis; species Myotis brandtii. Next base: position 521,732 of record NW_005371168.1, read on the forward strand.
CTAAAGTTCCCTAGTTTAACTGAGGACATGATAACATTTTGAGAAAATTGTTACTTTGTCTATTTTCAAAAGGAATTAATGAATCAGATAATTAACTTATATAAAAAAACAACAACAAACAAATGAAAAAATCCTGTTCTGTTTGCTTATGGAGTTTAATAAGCATTAATAAGAAAAATAAAAATTCCCAAGGAAATTAAATCTCTAATACTGGTAAGTAAATTGCCATTTAAAAGTAACTTATCTCATTAAAATGCCAGCTCAATAAAAAAAGAAAAGAAAAAAGTACTTTAACTGTGTTAATGAATAATTGGAAGATAAATAACAAAGGAATAAAAAAGTAAATGATAAGCTAGCAACTAATAATTCTTTATTCATTATAACACCTTATGACAAACTAATATATTATGACCAAAAGCATGAATGGTTGGTTGTCTGTGAATGAAGATGATGGGAAGGGACATGAAAGAGCAATTCAAAGAGACACAAAGACACATTTGGGGTGATAAATATTTATTATTTTGATTAAACAATAATTTCATGGATATGTATTGCATCAAAACTTATCAAATTGTACATCTTATGTATGTGTAATTGATTGTAGCATGATGGTTAGACTTAAAAAGGAAAGTAAATAAACTTAAGTGAAATACAAGAAAGAATTATTAAAGATGAAATTAAAAACGTAACAAACCAGACAACACAGAAGAAAAATATGGTAGAAATAATAAATAATTCTAAGTATTGCTTTTTTGGAAAAAAAAAAGTTAAATAATACCAATACAATATATCAGGTATTACTATTAAGGAGAAAGAAAGCTCAAAGGAACATTCTATATCTATAAAAGCCTAAGTGACCGGATGACCAGACAACTGGTTGAGTGGTAGACCGGCTGGTAGCCATGACATGTACTGACCTCCAGGAGGCAGACTCTCAATGCAGGAGCTGCCCCCTGGTGGTCAGAGTGCTCCCACAGCAGGTGCGCTGCTCAGCTGACAGACGGGAGCCAGATGCCAGGCTGACTGCTGGCGAGCACAGCTGCAGCGGTGCGAGCCTCTCCCGCGGAACTCCCCCAGTGAGCCCAAGCCACAGCAGCAGGCACAGAGGGGCTGGGATGAGATGGGGGTGGGGTGTGGCACCCAGCCTGGGCTCGGGCTCCTCCCCGGCCACCTGCCACTTTGCACACTACTTCGTGCTATGCAGGATCGAAGTGGACAGCAGGCTGGAGCCTGATGAGTTGGCCGGTAAGGCTGGGCTGCGGTGGTGCGGAGGTCCACTGATCCCTGCAGGCCAGGCCGAGGGACCCCACTGGTGCATGAATCCATGCACTGGGCCTCTAGTATAGAAATGAAATTATTGGAGTAAAATACAGTATTTTGCTTCATTTTTGCAAATACATTTGTGAATAGGGAAATAATGCTTTTCTTCAAAAATAAACATTAGCAAATATAATCATATAAAGATATGAAACAGATAACACACCATAGGCAAAACAGATAAAGTTGAGAATTACCTTGATTTCCAAAATGGAAAATTATAACATTGTCAAATAAGAAAATATAATTTAAAATGTCCTCAATTCTCCTGTTTATGTATAAACTAGAGGCTCCATGCACGAATTTGTTCATGGGTGGGGTTCAGCCAGCCCGCCCCGATGGGGGCCGATCAGGGGCAGGGCCGGCTGTGAGGAGGGGCCATGGGCAGATGGCCGGCTGGCCCTGCCCCTGATCTAGCCAGTTGGCTGGCCACAGTGGGTGTCATAGTGACCAGTAGTTCCAGTCGTTCTGGTCATTCTGGTCATTCAGGCATTTCGGTCGCTGGCTTTATATATATATATAACTTGTTTATACTAAAAACCGTTACAGGATTCTATATTAGGAACATAAGACCAATATTAATAACCTATGTGCTTTTACTGAACTTTCTTATCCTAGCACATGCTTCCATAGTTCAAGGAACTTGAAAGATACTTTTTTTCCTTTCCCTTATTCCATACCTGTCTTTATCCCCACACTTACTGTAAAACATTAATAAAATAGGAATTAAAAGAATCCCACCAAAAATAAATAACCTATTGCATAAGACACAGACAACTATAGCCAGAAACATTTTTAAAGGGAGCTATAAGGAACTAGCCTTAAGAGAAATTAGAAATAATTAAAAAGGAGAAAAGATGAATGATTTTTAGTGTAGATCTGAATTTTAAATAGAGCAAAGCTATTGTTAGTCAATATTGATCTTTACTTATTATCACTATTGAATACTCACACTCTAATCTTAGTAATAGCAGTTTTTAGAAATGTTTCCTGTATATAAACATAATCAAGGTGGATTTTTGACCGGGGGGTGTGGTGTCAGCTCCCTTAATCACCCCCATGTTGTCCAAGGGTTACCTATATTTGTGAGGACTTGAACAGGGCATGCACACCTACCTGCTTTTCCCCTGCAGAGTGGGCATTCCTGGGAAGAAAGCCACGCTACAGGAGAGCCATTACCACCTGATATCAGACCCTACAATGGAGACTCCTAACTCTGTATAAGCCCCCTTTATAGACATGAAAACTAACACCTGGAGAGTTGAACTCATTTTCTCAACGGCGTCCAGCTAGCAAGTGGCAGAGCTGAGAGCGGAATCCAGCAGCTGACCAGAGCCCAGGATCTCTGGGGCCTTTGTTCGGAGAAAGCAAAGCTCTTTCTCAGAAACCCCGGGGCTCCAGCCACAGGAGGGCCCTACACTAGTGGCCATGGAGTGGTGGTGGCAGCTCTTGTTAGGGCTGTGGATAGTCACGCCCATCTGGGCTGGGGACAAGCAGCTCAATGAAGACCAAGCACCACAAGCCGGAGCCTGGGCCGGAGGACCAGCTCTACGATGAGTGCAGCCCCTGGAAGGGCAATGCCTGCTGCACGACCAACACAAGCTGGGAAGCCCACCTGGATGAGGCTGGGCTCTACAACTTCAGCCTGATTCACTGTGGACTGATGATACCCGACTGTCAGAAGCACTTCATCCAGGCCAAGTGCTTGCACCAGTGCTCCCCAAACCTGGGGCCTTGGATCCAGCAGGTGGCCCCATGTGAGCAGGAAGAGCGAATTTTGGACGCACCACTCTGCCAGGAGGACTGCGTGCAGTGGTGGGCAGACTGCCGCACATCCTACACTTGCAAATCCAACTGGCTCGGCGGCTGGGACTGGAGTCGGGGGAAGAGCCACTGTCCTGCAAGGGCCCGCTGCTGTCCTCTCCCCTATTACTTCCCCACCCCGGCTGCCTTGTGTGAGAAGATTTGGGGCAACTCCTTCAAGGCGAGCCCTGAGCGTAGGAACAGTGGGCGGTGTCTGCAGAAGTGGTTCAAGCCCTCTCAGTGCAACCCCAACATGGCCGTGGCCCAGTTCTTTGCTAGCCCTGCCCCATCCTGGGAACTCTCCCACACTCTCATGGCCTTCTCTCTGTCCCTCCTATTCCTTTCCTGAGAGTCCCTACGTCTCCCTCCCACACTCCCTCGGCTAAGGGCCAGGCCAGGGCCTGGCAGCCTCCTTCCTCAGTCCTGTCCTGACACAGAGCAACAGAGGTTAAGGGACTGGGGGGCACTGAGGCTGCAGGAGCCGGTGCCTGAGCCTTGCACGTTAGTTCTAGACCCCTCCACTGCTCTGCTCTGCCTTCCCCTGCCTAGAAGGCAGCCAGGGGTGGGGAATGACAAGGTCACTCACCCCATCCTGTCTTAAGGCTGGTGGTGGGCCCTTCACATCCAGTGAATACTCACCCTTTCCCTGACAGAGCCAGTGGTGACAGCCTGGGCCTCCCTCCCACGATGGGGCCTCCACTAGCACAGCAGCTGAGCTTTCCTCTCTGTGACCCGCCCTGTCTGAGCTCTATGCTCAGGGAGTCAACTGCACCGAGAGGGGGCCAGTTTGCCTGCTGTGCTGAAGTCGGATCTGAGCTCTCTCAGGGAGTCAACTGCACCGAGAGGGGGCCAGTTTGCCTGCTGTGCTGAAGTCGGAGTTGGCTGTTACTTACCTAGAATGATGACCAACTTCTTTAACGCATGCCAGGCCCTCTCATTATACCCTTCCACTGCTCTGGTGGGAGTGCTTTCAACACCCCATTTCTTCAATAAGTGAGACACTGAACAAAAGGCCTAAAACCAGGGAGAGGATGGGACCACCCTAACCACCGGCTCTATTTTGCACACCAAGATTGAAGCAGCTGCCTCAACTGCTTTCAGCTTTCCCTCAGCACAGCCTTGAACCTTGGAAGCCTGAGTTCTGATCCAGCTTTCCTTCCTGACTTTTTGGCAAGTCCTCTGATCTTCATTTAAGACTGTCTGGGCTTCCCTCTCTGCTGAGAGGAATGAGGTAGTTGGACCAGATGCTTTTCACTTATAAAAAGGAAATGGAAAAGCCAGTAGTGCCACTGTCTGTGGGGATATAGTCTGTGCTTCTCAAGCAGTTCCATGTCCCAGAGAACAAGACTGAAGAGTCAGAACTGGGCTAGAGCAGGTGCCCCGGAGCAGCCTTCATGTCCCCTTTGTAAGTGGATTGGCAGCAGACTGCCCACTCAGAACCTTCTGGAGTCTGAAGCCCAGTAGCTTCCCAGCATAGGTGTTGTCTTCCCCTCAACCTTCTCTCTGATGAAGAGAGGCTTCTGATGTTTCTGCACTTGAGTTAGTTGGCTTTTCTAATAATTACTACTCATTCTCAGACACCAGCAAGCCCTGCTCATCGGTTAAACTCCACCTCCATTCCTCCCGCGCTCACCTTGCACATGCTCCTTCATGGAGCAAGCCCTGTGGCAGAGGGCACTGGGGTCCTAAAACCAAGAGAGCGTCCTTTCCAAGTGAGTGCTCAGTCTGGAGGAGGGGACAGACAGCAGTGGTGGTGACAAAGCACTTCTCCGGAAGTCTGCAAGAATGAGGGGTGGGGTCCTGGGAAGGCCTCACAAGGGGGTGATGCTCAAGCCAAGCCCCACCGAAGAAGGGTCACTTCATTGAGAACAGAAAGGAGATGTTAGACACAACCACCTGCGTCCCCAAGGCATGAATTATCTGAAGCAGAACCTTTAGCTGCTCTTAATTAACTGGCTTCAAAAACACATGTAGGTAAAATTTCTTAAGAACTGAGCACTGTGTGAAGTGTCTGAGGTTGTATGCTTGATAATAAAGCTGAGAGTTTAAAAAAAAAACATAAGCAAAACCATATATATCTATATCTATCTATGTAGGGCGCAGCTATAGGATTAAGCCTCGGACTGACCTGTTGGCAAAGCCACAAACAATTCCCAGCTTAGAGGGCACAGCCCTCTTAGCATAATTAGGCTTGATTTTATGATGCTCCCTAGATCTTATCTGGGTAGCTAATGGGCTGAGGGAGATGTACCAAGTGCTGCCAAAACAAGTGAAACTCATAAGAACATTGTAACTATGGTGACCACTACCTTGTTTACCTCTGGCTATAAAATAAAGGCTCAGCTTGCTGTCTGGGTCTCTTTCTGTGGCCTTATCCAGGCACAGGAGATCCACCTAGCCCCAGCTTATTCTCTTTGCCTGTCTTTTCTACATCTTTCCCCGCCCCCCACCTCCCAAGCTCACTGAACCCTTGGCTGAGCTGGCTCACCATATTATCTATCTATCTATCTATCTATCTATCTATCTATCTATCTATCATCTATCTATCTATATGCAGGTAGATGAATTGATAGTAACAGATACGATTTTTTCAGCAGTGTTCCTAAGAGCAAAGATGACAAAAGCTAACTGTCCATCAAAGGAAATAGTTAAAAAAAATACATTGTATTATATAGTAAAATAAAAGTATCAACAGATAGCTAATAAATACATGTGGAAATTTATAACTTATCAAAATTATATTTATACATTTTAATAAGAAAATTGTGCCTATAAAATATGGTTATAAATTTAAATGATAACAAAATGCAGAGACATTTTTGTTTGTTTGTTTTGAATAGTAGGCTTTAATATATGACTAGAATATCTTTGAAATTGATACAGATTGTGCCTACTAACAAGGGTAGCCCAGAGTAATGAACTGTATGATTTTGGGGCTAGGATAAAAGAGTTTTATTTTAAATACTTTTGAAAGTATGAAGTTTTTCAAACTTACAGAAGATAATATGTATGGTTAAAATTATAAAATAATACTATGCACCCACATAAAAAAATCTAATGAACAAAATAAACTGATGAATAAAATAGATCCAGAGACATCAAAGCAAGCAACAGACTGACGAATTTCAGAGGGAAGGGGTGGAGGGTGGGCGGGAAGAGATTAACCAAAGAACTTATATGCATATATGCAGAACTCATGGACATACAATAGGTGATGAAGGCCTGGGGAAGGGGTGAAGGGGGCCAATGGGAGAAGAAAAAGGAGATATCTGTAATACGAAATAAATATATATTTATTTATCTCCAACAACGAAGATAAATAAATATATAAAAAGTTATTTTTGTCCTCTGTATAACCCTCCCAAATTACATCCCCTCCTTCCCTCCTAGATGTAGTACTTACATCTAGTTTGTATTTAACACATATTTGCCTTGCTTTCTAGTTCTAACACATTTATGAGGATGCCTAAAAATTATAATGTGCAATGTTGCATCGTTGCTGGAAGATTGGATTGGTGGGATTCCTCCATTGCTAGTGGGACTAGAGTTCTTACGATATCTTTAGAAAATGAATTTTCTAAGACTCTCATGGGAGAAAGGGGTTTTTATTGGCATGGAAAAGGTGCAACTGGGGGTTCAGTAGAGCCAAAAATAGGGCAACGGTCCAGAGTTTTGGTTCCATGGTGGAGCTGAGTCTGAGGTAGCATCAGGCTAATCA
>NW_005371168.1:529746-548411 GCF_000412655.1 Myotis brandtii
CTCCAACAACGAAGATAAATAAATATATAAAAAGTTATTTTTGTCCTCTGTATAACCCTCCCAAATTACATCCCCTCCTTCCCTCCTAGATGTAGTACTTACATCTAGTTTGTATTTAACACATATTTGCCTTGCTTTCTAGTTCTAACACATTTATGAGGATGCCTAAAAATTATAATGTGCAATGTTGCATCGTTGCTGGAAGATTGGATTGGTGGGATTCCTCCATTGCTAGTGGGACTAGAGTTCTTACGATATCTTTAGAAAATGAATTTTCTAAGACTCTCATGGGAGAAAGGGGTTTTTATTGGCATGGAAAAGGTGCAACTGGGGGTTCAGTAGAGCCAAAAATAGGGCAACGGTCCAGAGTTTTGGTTCCATGGTGGAGCTGAGTCTGAGGTAGCATCAGGCTAATCATCATCCGTTAGTCCATTCTGTGGGTCCCACATGGCCGTGAGCTAAGTCAGTGACTGCAGAGGAGCATGGCCTCCTGCAACATCAGTCCCAGAGGTTAAGAGGGCTAGGAGCAAGAGAGCAAGAGAGAGAACCCGCTTTGTTCAGGAGTTTAAATATCAAATCTTCCCTCACTTGCAGTGGCCACATTTATTTTGGTCACTGACTTGTTCCCAAGTGTGACTGACAGATAAGCATCTTCCCGCATCACCCAGACCTTACTGGACATGCTTCTAAACTGCCTTTGTCCAGTTCTTCTCCCCATTGATCTGTGGAGAACAGACTTGGAAAATGTTAACGCAGCTTTCTGGCACAGCTGTCTAAATGGCATGCCTGTATTATCTAGTCTTCCTTTTACTCCTTTCCTGTTAATAATAACCAGATGATTAATGGTATTAGCATGTTAAAATTAAATGAAAAGATACTACATGAATTAAGTAGCAAATTGCTTTGTACCCTCAATATTATTATTATTATTTTTTTACTTTAATCAAATCACTGTGTGCACCTAAATTTTGTCTAAAGACATTTGAATTTTCTTTTAGGATTTTTAGCTGTTGCTTTGGTCATCTCTGTATATGTCTTTTAGGGAACATGTGCAAAGTGAATATTTGTAGTAGATGAACAGGGTCCTAATTTATAAACAGTGACACGTACCAGTAAATTAAATGGTTTTCCAATGTAGTTGTATTATTTATGCCCCATCTGCCATTTATAAATTACCATTTGCTAGACAACCTAACAAAATGTATAGTTGACAGATTAAAAAAATCTTGTCAACATGGTGACTCTAAAATAGAGTGATTTAATTTTTTATATCATTGATTATTTAGAGGTTGAACTGATTTTCATATGCATAATGGCCACTTATCTTCTGTGAAGTAACTGGTGATGTATATTTTGCCCATCTTATCAGTTAAGTTGCTCTCCCTTTTTATTGAATTTTTTTCATCACTGCTTAAAGATTAAATATTTTATAAATGTCATTTGAAGTTTTTGATTTGCCTTTTGAATTTATGGTGTACTTTGATAAGCAAAACTCAGTTTTTGTTAGTTCAAGTTAAATAATATTTTCTATAGTGATTTATGTTATTTTTATTAAAACTTAATTGTAAACTAGAACGTTGCACCCAGAAAACATAGGGCCCAAAAAGAGCCATTTTAAGAAAAATAAAACCTAAGATCAGTTAATAATGACAGAACTTCATTAAAGGGCCTTTTAAAGATGTACTTTAGAAATAAGGAGTAAAGTCCTGGAAGCTAGAAAAACAGTGGAACAAGAAAGTACGAAACACATTGATAAATCCAAATAATTAGTGACTATATAATCCTGGTGGGAATATTCTAGATCTAGGTGTATAGATGTTTATATATTGTGTAAATTGAGAGATGATTTGAGTTAAAGCACTTTCAGTTTATGACATTATACAAGTAGAGGTAAAACTTCATAAGATATCTTATCTTTTCATACTTTAAATATAAAAACTAAAATTTATAGTGTAATGATTGAAGTATAGAAACATTCTGGATTTGTAGAGGAGAAAAAAAAAGAATAATTAGGAAAATTTCCCTGTCCTAAGAAAGAAACATAAAAGGAGGTAAGAATGCACTATAAATAGAACAAATAGTTAATGCAAAAGTAGCATAAATAAATCAAAAAACATTTTATATATAAAGATCTTCATTTTAATTTCATGGTTTAAATATTAATCTCTCAGGAACTCATTTTGATAATTAAGCTCCAAGAAAGAAGTCACTGGAACTAGTTCTGTGGGAAGTCATTGGATAACTCTAAACATAATAATAAAACATCATTTCACAATGTTTAGCGACTACACATCCTCAGCAGAGCGATCAAGGACTGAATGAGCATTAAAATTGAATAACACAGTTACTCCTCAGATTGGTCCCTCAGGTTTAGGGTTGACTGAGCTTTAAATTGTCTGCATTCTATTGACTATTCAATTCTCTCAGTCAATTGGTAAGTAAAATACTTTAGTCATCAGAGTTGTTAATCTACTTTCATGACACTTGCTTTTCTTGAAACATTAGATTAGCTCTTTTGTTTTCTGAATTTAAGATTCAGGCCAAGTTAAATGGAATTTATGTCATTACAAATTGTCAGGCATAACTCCTCCTGGGAAATGTGAGGGTTTTTGTGAAATAAACAGTCTTTATAAAATCAGCAGAGAGCAATATGATTTATGTCAACCAGATGAAATTGTTATTTTTTAAAATGAAAATAAATCAAAATACAATATTTGAAAGTTCCTATTTCATAAATATTAGAATGTAGCATGGCTGGACCATTTATTTCTAGTGACTAAAATATATGTATCTATGTCATATTTACATGTAATATAGGTTACTTTGCTTTTTCATATATATATATATGTATATATATATTTTTTGTTTGTATGTTTCTATTTTCCCTGCAGTAATTAAATCTGGAAAATAAATATTATTTTGTTTTGATAATTTCCTTAAAAGTCAGTATTTTAAATTACTTTAGTTTTCTTTGACATGTGAATGTGTTTATTTCCTCTTTATTCCTGAAGTATATTTTCACCCCATATAGGATTCTGGATTGACAGGGTTTTTCTTGTTATTGTTGTTTGTTCAGTTTTTGTTAATTTCCCTCAGAACTTGAACAATGTTTACCACATACTCTAGATGGATTTCTTATGAGAAATCCATTGTCATTTCATTTTTCTCCTCTATAGATATTATGTCTTTTTCTCTCTCACTGCTTTCCAGATATTTTCTTTGTGTTCAGTTTTCTTATGTTGAACATGATGTGTTTGTATTTCTGAAGGTTTATCCTGTTAGGGCAGGGTTAGGGAACCTTTTTTCTGCCAAGGGCCATTTGGATATTTATAACATCATTTACAGGCCATACAAAATTATCAACTTAAAAATTAGCCTGCTATATTTGCTCAAACATTTAATTAACTCACCCCTAATGCCTTGGCAGGACCAGATCAAATGATTTTGCAGGTCTTATATGGCCCTTGGGCTGGACATTCCTCACCCCTGGGTTAGGGATTCACTGGAATTCTTGGGCAGTAGATTTATGGTGTTTGTATTTTTTTCCAAATTTGGGAAATTTATTTTATTACTAGAGGCCGGGTGCACAAAATTTGTGCACTCGGGGGGCATTCCCCCCCCCCCCCCGCCCCCATCCCGGCATGCACCCTCTCGCAGTCCGGGAGCCCTTGGGGGATGTCCAACTGATGGCTTAGGCCCAATCTGTCAGTTGGACATCCTTACCATTGCTGTGGAGGTGGGAGAGTCTCCCACCACCGCCACTGTGCTCATCAGCCATGAGCCCAGCTTATGGCTGAGCAGAGCTCTCCCTGTGGTAGTGCATTGACCACTAGGGGCAGCTCCTGTGTTGAGTGCAATTGGGCTGAAACAGGCTCTCTGACATTCCCCGAGGGGTCCCAGACTGATAGAGGGTGCAGGCCAGGCTGAGGGACCCCACAGGTGGACTATCAGGGCTGAGGAGGGACGCGGGAGGTTGGCCAGCTGGGGAAGGACCACGGGAGGGCTCCAGGACCTGGCCAGCCCATCTCGCTCAGTCCCAATCAGCCAGACCCCAGCAGCAAGCTAACCTATTGGTCGGAGTGTCTGCCCCTGGTGGTCAGTGCATGTCATAGCGACTGGTCAACTGTCTGCCCCCTTGTGGTCAGTGCATGTCATAGCAAGCAGTTGAGCAGTCTTAGCATATCATTAGTATATTATGCTTTGAATGGTTGAACGGATGACCAGATGACTAGACACTTAGCATATTAGGCTTTTATTATATAGGATTTTTCTGAGGGCTTTAAGCCAACCCTACTTCTCTTTTTCAATGTGATATTAAATATTTTATCATAACCATGTTCATGGATAGGAAGAATTAACATCATTAAGATATCCATAATACCCAAAGCAATCTATAGATTCAACACAATTCATATCAAGATACCAAAGGCATATTTCACAGAACTAAAAAAAGTATTCCAAAAATTTATATGGAACCACAAAAGACCCTGAATAGCCATTGCAATCTTGAGAAAAAAGAACAAAGTTGGAAGAATCTTGTTACCTGATAACAAACTATACCACAAGGCCATAGTAATCAAAACAGCATGATACTGGCATAAATACAGACATATAAATCAATGTGACAATATAGGGATCCCAGAATTACACCCACGCCTTCATGGTCAATTAATATTTGACAATGGAGGTAAGAACACACAATGGTATAAAGAGAGTCTATTCAGTAAATGTTGGAACACTTGGAAGATATGTCCAAAAAATGAAATTGGACCCCCTTATTACACCATACACAAGAATAAATTCAATATGGATTAAAGACATAAATGTAAGACTCAAAACCATAAAAATTCGAAAAGAAAACATGGGCAGTAAAATCTTAGACATTTTTGGTAGCAATATTTTTTTCTGACACATTTCCTTGGACTAGAGAAACAAAGGAGAAAATAAACAAATGGGATACATCAAATTAAAAAGTTTTTGCATAGCAAAGAAAACCATCAATAATATGAAAGGACAATCCACTGAATGAGAACACATTTGCCAATAATACATCTCATAAGGGGTTAATATTCAAAATTTATAAGAACTCAAACAACTCAACACCAAAAAAACCAAGCAATCCAATTACAAAATGGACAAAGGACTTGAATAGACACTTCTCCAAAAGAGGACACACAGGTGGCCAATAGACATGAAAAAATGCTTAGTATCACTGACCATCAGAGAGATGCAAATTAAAACCACAATGAGATATCACCTCACACTTGTCAGAATGGCTACCATCAATAAAACAACAAACAACAAGTGTTAGTAAGGATGTAAAGAAAAGGCCACACTTGTGCACTGTTCGTGGGAATGCAGATTGGTACAGCCACTGTGGAAAACTATAGAGTTTCCTAAAAAACAATTGAATATGGAACTGGGTTATGAACCAGCAATTTCACTTCTGGGAATATATCCGAGGAAACCTGAAACACAATTCAAAAGAACATACGCACTCCTATGTTCATTGCAGCGCTATTTAAAATAGCCAAGATTTGGTAGCAGTGCCCATGAGTAGATGATTACACATAAAAGCTGTGATACTTTTTCTCAATGGAATATTGCTCAGTTATAGAAAAGAAGGAAATCTTACCTTTTGCAAAAGCATGGATGGACCTGGAAAGTGTTATGCTAAGTGAAATAAACCAGTCAGAAAAAGACAATTTCACTTATATGTGGAATCTAATGTACAAAATATATAAGCAAACATTATAGAAATAGACACTAAGATAGAGAAAACAATGTAAATTGTATAACTGAAAATTATAATAACCATTTAAAAATTTTTTAATTGATGAGCACAACAACAAAAAAGAGAAAATAGAATTTTTAAATGAATAAAAGTTAAGAAATGGTGGGAATATAAAAATATTTTTATTGAATTTATTGGGGTGACATTGGTTAATAAAATTATATAGGTTTCAGAGGTACAATTCTACAATACATCATCTCTATATTGTATTGTGGGTTCACCGTGCCAAGTAAAGTCTCCTTTCATCCACATTTATCAGCCATCATCACCACCATCCTTCCCTCTGGTAATCACCACACTATATTTTTTCTGAAATTCTTTACTTTTTAAATTTATTTCTAGCATGATCATTGAAGCAGTTTTATAATGACTGCTCTAAAATATGTGTTGATAATTTTAACATTTCTGTGATCATTTGAAATAATTAAGAGATTATTAAAGATAATCTCTTAATTATCTTTTTTTCATTCAGTTTGATATCACTTACAAGTGATTTTTAGAAAAACTTCTGAGTCACTCTTGCAATAAGTTGTAAGCTAAGGGAGAAGAAATGGCTAACCCAGACTCCTGGTAAGTGGCATGTGCTTACCCAGAGATGCCACTGTGTTGAGATTAAATAGGAGTGTCTGCTCTACTTGGACAGTAAATTGTAAGAGATTCTGTTACCCGATCAATAAAGAACTGGAATGGGAAGAAATACAGCAATATTTTGTTGCAATTTACAAGTTTATTAACATTAAAAGTACTCTTGAAGAGAAAGATAAATTGGGAGGGTTACACTACTGGATTTTGGGGATTACTATAAAGTTGTAGTTGTTAAAGTAAATAGTAAAGCTAATGTAATATTGAATCCAAAAGAAACAAAGAGAATGATGGAATAAAAAAGAGTCTAGTAGACATATGCATATGAAGACATTGGATGTAGAATAGAAATTGATAGCCAAGCAAAAGAATAAATTAAAAACTTATTTATTAAGTTGATTGGGGTGACATTGGTCAACATGAACATGTAGGTTTCAGGTTTGGGCTTCTGTGTTACAAGATCTGTATATTGCACCATGTGCCCACCACCCAAAGTCAAATCTCCTGTCACCTTATATTAGAACCCTCCTTTTCCCTCACCCTCTTCCCTCTGGCAATTACCACAATGCTGGTTGTGTTCATGAGTTTCTGTTTTATGTCTCACATATGAGTGAAATCATATAGTTCCAAAAAGAATAAATTTTTCAGTGAATGTTGCTATATTAGTTGGATATCAGTATGGGTGGAAACAAACAAAAACAACATTAACTCCAACATTACACCATATGCAATATATAGGCAAGACTGAGAAACAAATAAGAAAAGTAAAACAATGCATCTTTTTAGAAATGATTTTGGATATTATGTTCATTACCTCAGAGTAGAGAAAGATTACTTAATAACAAGACACAAAAAGACCAACCACTGAAAGATAGTAAATTCAATTCTCTTAAAAATTATGAATGCTGTTCTTCATAGGAAAACTTAAGAGGATAAAAAATAGGCACAGAACTGCAGGGACATAATACCTTTGTGGCATATATAATAATAAAGGTCCATGAACAGATGGACAGTGGAATGGATGCATCAGTTGGTTACAGTCAGAAAGTGAATATTCTACAGCAATGAAAATGAAGAAAATGAATGGTGTAAGAAGCCAAAATTATACAATGGAGAGAGAAAAAAAGCCTCTTTAATAAAATGGTGCTAGAAAACAGAAAAGCCACATACAAAATAATGAAAGCCATATACAAAAATTAACTCAAAATAGATCAAAGGCCTAAATGTGAGTTGAAACAATAGATTACATAGAAGAAAACATAGGTACTAAATGTGTGACCTTGGTCTTACAGAATATTTTATGAATCTGACTCTAAAGGCAAGGGAAGTTAAAGACAAAATAAATGAATGGTACTATATCAAACTAAAAAGCTTCTGCATAGCAAAAGAAACCACCAACAAATAAAAAGGCAACCAGCTGAAAGGGAGAGGATATTTGCTAACAGCAGCTTCGACAAGGGGTTGATATCCAAAATATATAAAGAATTTATACAACTGAACAACAACCAAAAACAAACAATCCAATTTAAAAACGGGCAGAGAACCTGAACAGATGGTTCTCCCAAGAAGACATACAAGTAGCCAACAGATACATAAAAACATGTTCAACTTCATTACCTGTTAGGGATATGCAAATCAAAACTGCAATGAGATACCACCTCACTCCTGTTGGAATGGCTATTTTCAACAAGACAAGTAATAAGTGTTGGAGGTTGTGGAGATAAAGGAACCCTCACTCACTGCTGTGGGACTATAAGCTGGTATAGCCAGTATGGAGGTTCCTCAAAAAATTCAGAATAGAGTTACGATATGATCCAGCAAGCCTTCTTCTGGGTATCTACTAAAAAATTTGAAAACATTTGTTCACAAAATATATGGGCCCTTATGTTCATTGCAGCATTATTCATGGTGGCCAAGACATGAAAACAACAAAAATGTCTTTTGATAAATGATTGGATAAAGATATGTGGTACATATATACGATGGAATACTACTCAGCCATAGGAAAAGATGAAATACTATCATTGAGACAATATAGATAAACCTTGAGAATAGCATGCTAAGCAAAATATCTCAGACAATATGATTTCACCCATATGTGGGATATATAACAAAAAGTAACAAATGAAAAAAATAAAAAACAAAACCTTATAGAAACAGACAATAGTATAGTGGTTAAAAGAGGGAAAGGGGGTTGAAAAGTTAGTAAAGGCTAAAGGGGATAAAATATATGGTGATGCAAGAAGATTTGACTTTGGGTGTTGGACACACAAAGTAATATACAGATCATATATCACAGGATTGTACATTTCAAACCTGTATAATCTTATTAACCAATGTCACCCCAATAAATTTAATTTAAAAATAACAAAAGAAATATTTATTTGTATCCCAAAACAAAATAATATACTACTAATTTGAAAAAATGTATACACCCCCATGTATATTGCAGCATTATTTACAATAGCCAAGGTATAGAAAAGAGAAAATGAATGAATTACTGCTACTTATGGATAACTCTTCTGAGCATAATTTTAGCAGAAAGAATCTAAATACAAATTAATGTAGAGTGTCTGTGTTTAAGCAATTACTTTTAAAAAACAGGCAAAAACAATCACGTATATGGAAATTCATTATATTGTTTGGCTTTTTATACAAAATATAATGATTGACAGTGGGCATCAATGACCTTTGAGGGTGCTGATGACATTATGTGTCCTGACCTGGATAGTGTTTCCATAGGTGATAATTCATTGTGCTACACGTTTATGTTTTATATACTTTTATATATGTGTAGCTTACCTAATAAAATATGGTTGACCTGGTTTATGCAATTGAAAATTATAGAGGTAAAGTCTTGCTACAGGCAACTTTCAATTACTAAACCGATAGTGTTATGAGGGAATTTTTTTCCTTTTTCTAATCTCCACATACTGCTGTATCCGAAGAATTTATGATTTCAATATTTCTGTTAGTAGTTCACAGAACTACATACTCTATTCTTTATTTTTGAGAGATTGAGAATATTTTCTTTCCTAGCATACACAGAACAAATCCTGAGATAGAATAATTGCCCACCTCTGAACCAAAAGATGTGGTAAAAGAGGAACATGAAAGGATTGGTTTCACCTAGCTCTAGGTCGGGCTGTGCAACCAGCTTTAATACAATTGTTTGATGCCTTGATAGGACTAGAGAGCTGCTGAGAAGAGGTGATGGGGGATGAAAGTTACTAGAATTCAATTCAGAATTATAAGAAGCTAAAACAATTTAGACCTAGATTATACCAATTACATTCTCAAAGCCAGGGTGGGCCAAATAATGATTATTTTAATATATTGACTATTATAATCTAACTTACTTAAAAAATGAGATTGTAAGTACAAATGAAAAATAGAGTACACTGAACTGACACTTGCTAGACATGGTTCTCTTCTGCTCTCAAAATGACTCTTAGCAAATACATTAGTGTTTATCCATGCACAATGCCATTAAATGGAAACTATTGCTTTGGAAAAATTAAATGTGAGGTTAACAAAGTTAATTCACATAGGGAGCATTTAAACTGAACTAAATTAATGCAAGATTCAACATTTGGTGGAAAAAGTAACCACATTAGTGGCATTAATGAACTGTGTGTAACTAAGCTCTCCTTTCACACCAGAAAGTGCTTCTAATTTATTGAGGTCTTTAGAAATTAACCAGGAGTCACTTTCTAAGTCAATATGCAAAAGAAGTTGGTGGTGCTATTAGATTTCAGATGTCGGTCATGTTAAGTCATCATAATTAGTTTCTACCTTATGAGAATACTTATCACACATACTAAGATCAAAAGGTCTTTTAAGGGATTGTATGAAATGCATGTTTAAATACATTTGCGCATTTAAAAACATTTTAAAGTAATAATAGAAAATAGAGTCAATCTGCAACTTCCATATAATTGTAGATCCTATGTACTTCTCAGAACAATGCATCTGGAGCCAGAATGTGCTATTTCTTCTTACTTTTGATGTTAACAGAAATTAACTTGTTATAGCTGGTAGCTATTAAGAATGTTAATAAATTAAATTATCAGCCAGTATATTGAGAATAAACTTAAAATTTTAAACAAGGTGGAAAATTATGACTAATTAGAAAAATGTTTTTATTAATTTTAGAGAGAGGAAGAGAGAGAGATAGAGAGATAGAAACATAAATCAGCTGCCTCCTGCATGCCCCCTACTGGGGATCAAGCTGGAAACACAACCCGGCCATGTGGCATGACCAGAATCGAATCGGTGACCTCTTGGTTTATGGGTTGACACTCAACTACTGAGCCACCCTGCAAGGCATGACTAATTTTCTAATAGCTTTTGGAAAAAACCTTTAGGTGTGAGAGAGATGAAGAAAGCAAACTCGCTATAATTAAATTCTCCTGTAAAATGAGGTTAGAAGAAGAAAAGTACAAACTTGTTTTTCAGGTAATTCAGGTCATTATGGAGAGTTAATCTGTTGTCTTAGCATTTGATGCTTTTATCATATATTTTGCTTTTTTTCTTTCTATTTTAAGTAGTATTTGTGTCTGTGTTACAGACCTAACATAATGCCCCTACCCACCAATATTATACTACTACTATCCTCTTAAATGTCATTAGGATTGTAGTATTATTTATATTTATTCAATTACACACCTTTTGGTAAATGTCTTTATAATTATGCCAAAGAAAATAAATAATATATATTTTTATTGGTTAAAGTATTACAAATGTCTCCCTTTTACCTGATTGACTCCCCAGCCCTCCCATCTCCCAGGACAAGCCGCCATCGCCCCCGTGTCTGTGTCCATTGGTTATGCTAATATGCATGCATACAAGTCCTTTGGTTGATCTCTAACCCTCCCACCCCTTGCTTTTCCCCTGCCTTCTCTCTAAGGTTGGATGGTTGTTCAGTGTTGCCTTGTCTCTGGATCTATTTTTGTTCAACTGTTTATGTTGTTCATTATATTCCACAAATGAGTGAGATCATGTGATATTTATCTTTCTCTGACTGGCTTATTTCGCTTAACATAATGCTCTCTAGTTCCATCCATGCTGTTGCAAATGGTCAAAGTTCCTTCTTTTTTATAGCAGCATAGTATTCCATTGTGTAGATGTACCAAAGTTTTTTAATCCTCTCATCTGCTGATGGGCACCTAGGCTGTTTCTAAATCTTAGTAGCTATTGTAAGTTGTGCTGCTATGAACATAGGGATGCATATATCCTTTCTGATTGGTGTTTCTGGTTTCTTGGGATATAGTTTGAGCAGATCTTATCTCCAGATCACTTAAAAGCTATAACAATAACAGGTGCCATTTATTTGTGTACCAACTTTGTGCCAGTCAGGTTTAATATATGTTATTTAATCTTAACCCTATAAATTTGTATTGCTTATTTTCCTCATTTTGTGGATTGAGAAACTGAGAGTTAGAGAAACTTACCCAAGTCTCTTAACTTCCCTTACACCATCAGTAATTGCTATCACCAAGTTTTGTTTTTTTTTCTTTTAATATATTTTTATTGATTTCAGAGAGGACAGGAGAGTTAGAAAGAGGTAGAAACATCAACAGTGAGAGAGAACCATTGATCGGCTGCCTCCTGCACGCCCCACACTGGGGATCAAGCCTTCAACCCTGCAACCTGGGCATGTGCCCTGACCAGGAATCAAACCTCGACTTCCTGGTTCATAGGTCCACACTTAACCACTGAACCATGCCTAGCTGGGATATCACCAAGTTTTAAATCCAGATCTGAATCCAAAGCACCCAAACTCTACACTGTATCATCCATCGTGTATATAAAACTAAATGGTACATATGCTAAAGTAATCCTAGATTTCTTTAATGTCAAGTGTTTTGGCTTTCAATAGTCTGCATTGTCATTAATTATTTAAATAGTTAGTGATGTTGAATGTTCACTGTATCTATCATATGATTGAGCAAGGCTAAACCACCTTGATAAAAAATTTCTACAGATGACTGCACAAATTTATGTTTTATACATCTGGGTGAGCCTTTCTACGTTTCACTAAAATTATACATTCTCATGTATACCTGCCTACCCTTTCTGAGAATGCATATAATATAGATCTATTTTCAAGATTTCTTTTGGTGGGGGCTGATGTCAGTAAAAATCACAACTGGAAGACAATGCAATTATAATTATTTAGAAAGCTAGATATACTATACTTTTGTAGGGAGTTTAGAATCTACTTTTATTAGTCAAATAGGTGACTTTGGGCAAGTTGCTTCATTTCCCTAAACTTCAACAACCTCATCTCCCAGTGGGGACCATAATACCCATACCTCATGGTTCTTATAACATACTAGACTTCTCCTACAGTATATTCTATGAGATGTCAACTCCAAATCTGTCTCTCTGCTTGCAAAGTGATCTGTAAAAATCACCTTGATGTGTTTTACTTCCTTATGCAGTGCGATTTTACTCTGTCAAGATTCTTTCCATGTGCCAACCACACTCCTTATATTTGTGTTTCTAATAATGTCACCTAGAATATGAGAAGTCTACTGTCATATCTTAACTATAAACTATTGGAGATGTTCTGGTGTATAGGAGAGCTCGAGCCTCCTATGATTCCAAAGGTATTGTGCCTCTCCTGGAAGTATTTGTCCTGATTAATAGCCCGCCTTCCCCCACCCACCCCATGCTGCTTCTTGATGTTTCACTTTAGTACAAACCTCCCTGATTTTGAGGGTCTCAGAGCAGCAAGTGAAGCAGAGAATCAGCCAATAGTCAGCAACACCACTTAATAGTATAAGTATTACCAGTGTAGACTCTAGAGCCAGTTCTAGGAGAAAAGAAGAAAAAGTGGCCCACCTACTCACACTGTCAAGTGCCCTCCTGAGAAATATTTAATCAGAGGTTATTTCCCCACTTCTAGTCTTTGAACAGTCTAAGTGTGGCTGCCCTGGGCATGTTTTGAGTAATACTCAGAGGACTTACATATGCTGAGGTAAGATAAAAGAACACATTCCACAACTAGCAGCCGCACTATACAGTAGTCACCTCTATTCCCTGTGTGTGTAAAGGTGGGGTGAGGAGAAGTGTCTGGGCAGAGGGGTGGGAGGTGTGGGACTTAAATAAGTAAGCTGATAAGTAACTCATTTTTTTATCATGAAAGATGCTGTTGGATAGTAACAATTCTTGAGTAAAATTATTTTTAACCCTTAACCTCTCTGTTTAGTCAAGGACTGTGACTAAAGCTAGTAAATAGAAGTGTGTGTGTGTGTGTGTGTGTGTGTGTGTGTGGTGTGTATTGAAGCTTAGGTTTAATGCGTGAAGTAAACATAGCACACACTATCACCAGCTCTCTTTAAAATACTTTATTTTTATGATTTCTTTTTATCTTTTATCCCTAACATTAATTTTGACTTCCTTGTAACACAAGAATTCATAAAGTGTGTCTGTTGTATAGAATTACAATGCATAATTGTAAAATCCTGTGTTTTGAACCAAGGTGTTTTTAATTTACATGATTAAATTAAATTAGGAATATGCTATGGACTGTTACAAATTCTACCTTTTAAATCTATTCTTATATTCCTAAATTCATGAAAAATGATTTCATAAGAAGTAGCTTTCTAATAACTGATTTCTGTAAATATAGCTTTTTAAGGAATAAAGTAAAAAAAAGTTAATAAGCTAATATGTGACTATTTACCTAGTGTCTACATCTCTTACAACCATGCTGCTGCCTCTACCACTTTCATGAAAGTCATCAATGACTGTGTGATTATTTAAATGTACAGTGACCTTTTCTTTATTTTTAAAAAATATTTATTGTTGATAGTATTACATATGTTCCCTTTTTCCCCCCATTGACCTCTTCTGCCTGACCCCGCCTCCCACCCCAGGCCTCCACCACCCTATTGTCCATGTCCATGGGTTATGCATATATGCATTCAAGTTCTTTGGTTGATCTCTTCCCACTCACCCAGTGACCTTTTCTTTATTTTTATACCTCACAACATGTTTTTGGTATTTGACAATGTTTGCAGTTACTGAAGAAAATATTAAATTTGAGTTTATTGTTGATAAAATGATTGATACAAATGTATGTTTCCAGATGTTTAAATCTATATCAAATGAAAATCACTGGTTTTGGGGCTTTTATGACTTTACTTATGACATTTGCATAAAAGGAGTTGGGTTAGTGAGAGAGAGAGAGAGAGAGAGAGAGAGAGAAGAGAAGAGAAGAGAAGAGGAGAGAGGAGAGAGGCTAAGGAGATTTCTTTAGAATAAGCTATGCTGTAAGTCCTACTCATACCTATCCCATGGGAGAGCTGGAGGTTTTCTGCTCTTATTTCTCAAGCCTAAATTTTGGGTGAGTTGGTTTTATCAGGATCATTTAAAGAATATATTCAGATTTTAGAGTTTGGGATCTGACCACTATCCTGGGAAGTCTGTTAAACACCACTCAATGGACTATGAGGTTCTTGGGGATAGAATCATGGTGGGATGCTATTGTGTTTGACTGTCAATCAAATAAGGCAATGAGTGTTTCATTTGAACAAGAAGTGGATCATAACAAGAGTGAGCTGATGAGAGACATTAAATTCTGCTCAAGAAGACCACCTGGAAAGAAAGAGAGCTCAAACATTTAGTAGTCTGCAGAATGACAGGCTGGAGATCCAGGCGTAAGGGAAGAGTAACAGGCTAAATAAGTCATTGCCCACATCATTTGTAGCCATAAGAACTCAGCCCAGAAAGAGTGATGTTCCCACAAAAATCAACCAAAGAAAGTCAACAGTGTACACAGCCCCACATTGTATGACAGCTACACCCTTCTTGTGAGACAGCTTTCTTCTTAATTAGTTGTCACATTGGACCCCACTCTACAGGGGCTAGCAACAATAAATAGCAAATGATGGAGATTTGAGGAAAAGTGGGACAATAAAGATAATGATCCTTCTTTTGGTGCAGATGCTAAGACTAGGAAAAACAGTTATCTACCAAATTTAGGATTTTCATTATAGTTAGCTAAATGGGTATCTAAATTGAGATTATATATATTTGAGATCTAAAATAGGAGTAACACTTTGGATAGATGAACAGAAAAGTCATTGACTTGCTTTTTTTCCTGGTAGAATAGAAGAAAGAATCAATGTCAAAATAAAGAATGAGAAATAAAATTAAAGTTGTAATCATGAAAGAGCATTGACTTAACATAATGATTACATCTATTATTTATAGATTTTAGTTTTTTGATTCATCAATTTGTCTTATTTCTCTGTGTGACATTACTTTTTAAAAAGCTTCTTAGTCTCTAATTTATTATGTACCTTGCTAAGTTTAGGTATTCAAAACTACCTTACACCATGTTTTTTCTTAAGTCTCCCATTTATGATCTGTCAGTAACATTGCTTCAATTATTACCATTATGTAAAGTATTCACATACTAAAAATGCTCTTTCTCTTCCTTAATATGATCTGGAGACTTCCCATTCCCATGCTAAATAGAGATCCACCTCTCTGAGGTGAGGGCATGGTTCTGAAGTGCAACAGTAGCATATACTTCATCTAGTTTTTTATGCTTTATTTCTAGTTGACTTCAAAGCATTAGTCAAATTTGATTATTTATACTTTATACATTGCCTCCTAATTTCTCTTTTTCACTTGTCTCCCTGTGCCACCCAATTATTGTCATCCTATATACTACCAATTTACCACTTAAAGCATTATCTAGGTGTTTCTTGTTCCTCTATTCAAATATACTCCTATAATATATCCCTAAGCCCTTCTGCTGATTACACATTAAGCTGTCTCAGAGTTCTCTTTGTTTCTAACCCACTAGCATAATTTTGCATTTTAGCCTGCAGCAGTTTGAAAATAGAGAAAACACCATGACATTGACTGTTAGTTGGGAAAATCCAAGTGGCTGAAGTGACAACACATTAAAAAAGTGACTTTAGCTACAGATTACTGCTCTCAGACCAGGAAGCCAAGGCAATCTCAAAGTCATTTATGAAGCTAACTCTCCTAGAGATTTTTAATGAATCCATTCAGTAAAAGAATAGATAAAAATATCGATGATATTTACATATAACTAGAGGCCCGATGCATGAAATTCGTGCAAGAGTAGGCCTTCCTTCCCCCGGATGCCGGCACCGGCTTCCCTCTGACACCCGGGGCCCCGGGCTTCCCTCACAGCCCTTGCTTCATCCAGAAGGATGTCTGGTCTAATTAGCATATTATGCTTTTATTATTATAGATAATAAATGAGCAAATAAAAATAAAAGGAAAGAAGGTAGATATGGAAACTGTTTATTTAGATATTTTTTATGATAATATATTTATGTCACATGTATACATGATTTCCAGGGAAAATATCAGTGTTTCTTAGTTCCAAAAATTATATAGGATGCCCAGACAGAGTGACTCGGTTGAATGTCATCCTGTGCACAGAAAGGTTGATGGCTTGATCCCAGGTCAGGGCTCATATGGACAGCAACCAATCAATGTTTCTCTCTACAATCTCTCTCTCTCTCTCTCTCTCTCTCTGTCTCAGCAAGTCAGTCCTTGGGTGATGGTTACAAAAAGTACATAGGAGTAAGAGATAGGGAAATAGGGACACAGGGACAGGAGGGAAAACCCTGCATGGAGGCTCATTCGTAGGGAGATACAAAGCATCATGCCAATGGGCCAGCTGTTAAATTATAGATTAACAGCTTTTTGGAGATGGTGCTTTTCCTTCCTTTGCATGGTGCTTCAGAAAAATGTGGCTGACTATTCCCTAGATTTGTACAGAGCAAAAGCTAAAAGCCAACCTCAGCTCTCCTACTGATTTGACAGCTGAACAAATCAGCCAAGTTTTGATTACCTGGCCCATATTCTTGATTCAATCCCAAAAATGAATGTAAGAGGTGCTCTCCACATTGTCTCTCACAAGTTCTTCCTCCAGCCCTGAACCAGATTGGGAAACCACACAGGAGTATTGCTCAATACGTGGTATGTGCAACTCTCAGGTCTTGAACCACCTCCATGCTCAGATCCTCAAGTGGGTGTACTGTGTGCCTAAGCCTGGAACTCTTACATGTGAGTTTCTGAGCCCTATTAGTTCCTTCCTACAAAAACAAAACAAAAACAACACTACTTAAATCAAGGTCCTCACTTTTTGTGGTATGGATAAATTATTTTAAATTAAAGGGGAATGTAAGAAAATGTTTAAAGAATACTTTTTGGTGGGCAATTGTGAGGAAGATAATCATGCATGCCAAGGCAACATGATTCCTCCACAGGCCTCAAGGTGAAAGATCAATGTCCCGATTTATTACAAATTCTTCACCAGTGTATATTGCAGACGTTGCATTAAATCCTTGGCAGTAGTTTGCTGTTGCATTAAATCTGGGCAGTAGTTTTGTCCTCCAAATTTATTATATTGCAAAGCTGCATAGCAATATCAAGGAATGCTTAAGTTATGAAGCCATGAGTGTCAAGGCATAATGGTTCTGAGATTTATCAAGAGCCCTGAAACATCATCATAAGCACAAAAGACATGGTCATGAGAAGTGTTGCTATGGATACCACTCTGTGACCTGCTGCTATGGACAGTGCCATATCACCATATGTGGAGCAATTCCTACGCATGAAATAGTTTAGGTCATAAAGTGATAGTTGGAAAAAATGTAACCGGGAAGAATAAATCCTAAAAAGAAATTAAAGTAAAATGTATAGACTACTAATCTTTTTATAACTTTATTTTTATTGTTGACACTATTATAGATGTCCCCACTTCCCACCCTTCCGCTCTCCCACCTCCACCTACCCCCCCCTGCATTCCCTCTGGCCATCACCACACTGCTGCCTATGTCATGGGTTATGCATATATGTTCTTTGGCTAATTCCTTCGGCTTCTTTCATCCAGTCCCCTCCTCCCCCATTCCCTCAGACAACTGTCAGTCTGTTCCATGCATCTATGGCCCTGTTTCTATTTCATTCATCAGTTTATTAGAATGTTAACTAATTTTTACCTAAAATATACATGGAATTTTAATGTGAACATTCTTTTGCTATGTGATCCAATTTAAGTGGATTTTAAATATACCCTGATACAACTAACAAAACTAATTTAATATTGAAATATTTACCAAACAAAATAATTTGAATGGGGCTCTATTGCTTTGGTGTAATATGCTAGTACCACTTCAATCACACTGTTTTAACTGTGGAGGTCTTTAACATTATTTGTTCCCCCCGGTGTTATTGGGAAATAATTGACATAAATCACTATTAAATTTAAGGTTTACAGCATGATGGT
>NW_005371168.1:548473-549959 GCF_000412655.1 Myotis brandtii
ATATATATAAATAATTACCACAATAGGATTAGTTATAAAACCCATCATGTCATATAGATATAATAAAAAGAAAAGAAAAAAAGAACTTCCATGTGAAAAGAACTCTTAGGATTCAGAGGTGTTTAACATTTGTTTAGTTTAATTAAATGTGTTTTTTTTAATTGTTGTGCCAAACCACTGTGTGAGAAATTCTTGTTAGGGCTAGGAGTGATTGTCATATAATTGGACTTGAATCAAATGTGAATTTTTATCCCAGTTCCTCTAAAAACAAGATCTATGTATGCCTTTTTATTTTCTTACTTTTATAAAAATGTTGCTATCAGCTGAAAATGTGCATTGAGACATCACACCAAAAATATTTTTTGGAAGAAAGTTACAAACAGAAATGCAGCCAATCTTTTTATCCGGTCCTTGAGTTGAATGAAAGTTAGGCAATTTGGAAAGCAGCCTTAAGTGTTTTCAGATAAGGGTCCCACACTTACTGTGCCAACTAGCACTTCAATGACCTGGAATAATTGGTTTGACTGTCCAAATTGGGATGGATTCCATTCCTCACAGACCTGGCAGAAGTTATTTTCTTAATTTGATTTTTTGAACCGTATGAAATTTTTCTGGATAGTTTTACATTTTGGGTAGAGACAGATATGAAGACAGTTTAGTAGAAGTACTGGTAGTAATAGTAGTGGTTGGTAAAGTGAAGCAGAGTTTAGGTTCAAAGTACTATGTTTTTAACTTACCAATATATTTTCTCCTTTTCTTACAGATATCACTTATAAATGATATTATTGTACATATAGTTTACTCTTTCTACAAATCAATAATACATTCAGCAAGGCATAAAAATTCTTATTCTTATTTATATTGATTCTACTTAACATATAGTCATGTTTTATATATAACTAGAGGCCCAGTGCAAGAAATTCATGCAAAAGTAGGCCTTCATGCCCAGGCA
Organism: Myotis brandtii; assembly: GCF_000412655.1. Classification (NCBI taxonomy): domain Eukaryota; kingdom Metazoa; phylum Chordata; class Mammalia; order Chiroptera; family Vespertilionidae; genus Myotis; species Myotis brandtii. The sequence continues at coordinate 549,426 of NW_005371168.1, forward strand.
GGTGTAGCTCAGCGGTAGAGTGTTGACCTGGGAACCAAGAGGTCACCGGTTCAATTCCCTGTCAGGGCATATGCCCATGTTGTGGGCTTGATCCCCAGTGGGGGGCATGCAGGAGGCAGCCAATCAATGATTCTCTCTCATCATTGATGTTTCTCTCTCTCTCTCCCTCTCCCTTCCTCTCTGAAATCAATAAAAATATATTTTAAAAAAACATACACAATAAAGAGATGTTGGTCATTATTCAGCAATGACAGAAGCCCAATTTTCTTTCTTGGAAAAATCTGGAAGAGTTGTGGATTCATTCTCTAGTAAATTAAAAACAAGACTTCCCTGGCAGGCCGGTGTGGCTCAGGGGTTGAGCGTTGACCCATGAGTCAAGAGGTTACTGGTTCGATTTCCTGTCAGGGCACATGCTCAGGTTCTGGGCTTGATCCCCAGTAGGGGGCGTGCAGGAGGCAGCTGATGGGTGTTTCTATCTCTCCCTTCTCCCTCTCTCTTCCTCTCTCTCTAAAAATCAATAAAAACATTTTAAAA
>NW_005371168.1:550743-562105 GCF_000412655.1 Myotis brandtii
GGGGGGGGCCCCCCCCCCCCCGAGTGCACAAATTTTTGTGCACCTGGCCTCTTCTATATATATAAAATAAAAGTAGGCCTTCATTTCCCCGACTGCTGGCAGGCACTCGGGACCCTGGCTGGCTTCCCTCTGGCCGCTCGCAGGCACCCGAGACCTAGGCTTCCCTCTGGCCCTGGCTTCATCTGGAAGGATGACTGGAAGGATGTCTGGGCTAATTAGCATATTACCCTTTGATTATTATAAATATTTCAAAGAATATACATGTTACATATGGATTTGAGAATCAAACTCAATAATTAAGATATGGCCCTAACTGGTTTGGCTCAGTGGATAGAGCGTTGGCCTGCGGACTGAAGGGTCCCAGGTTTGATTCCGTTCAAGAGCATGTACCTTGGTTGCGGGCACATCCCCAGTGGGGAGAGTGCAGGAGGCAGCTGATCAATGTTTCCCATTGATGCTGACTCTCTCTCCCTCTCCCTTCCTCTCTGTAAAAAATCAATAAAATATATTTAAAAAAATAATTAAGATATGTTGTGTTTTAAAATTTTTGTTATGTATATTTATATCTATAGTTACATACTTATTTAAACAGTGGTAAACTGGGTAATTAAATTTGTTATACACGTCAATATCATTTTTACATCTAGTAATATAATTGAATAAATACTAAATGGATAGGTAACATATAATTTTATTAATCCATTATATGTTTCAGACATACCTATTTTTATATTTACATTACCACCAGACATTATTACTCAATACATTGAATTGAAAGCATTTGAGGTGATATCAAGTATAAAGTAGTTGTGTACATAGTTTGTGTTATTGAAAATTATATTTCTGAAAACCACCCTATCATTTAAGTTTATTAAAAACATTAATATCAGGGCATTTACATCCATAAATGTGATGGTGTATGTATTATTAATTATGTTATATGTGAATAAATGAATAATATTGCTGTTAAACCGTGAGGTATGTAAGTAGTGAATGAGCAAGTGTGATGTACCCTGTGTATTGAAAGCTGATGGGATTGGTTAAACAAAATTTGCAGCGAGAACAGCCCAAGTAATTCACAGTAGAAAACCGTCAGCTTCTAGTGAACCTTGTCCACTGACATGCTACTCAAGTTATTGACAGCTGTCACTCAGCCTTCCCAAGAAAGAAGGCACTTTTTTTTGGATCTACACATTACAACAAACACTTAGAGCTAAAATTATGAATCAATTTAGTCTATCATTCACACAGAGTTAATAAAAGAAAATCTAAATTCACATCACAGTACCACCTTAAAAGGGGCAGTAATTAATGTTTTCTTTTTTTATTCATGTAGAGTCAAAGCATCTGGAGCATCACTTAGGTAAATAATATTTGCTGCATAAATGAACCAACAACATAAGTGAGAATTAAACTAACTGAACAACTAATGTTGTAGATGTAATAATTCAGAAATTAGAAGAAAGCATTTAAATTACACCTAGTATATTTGACAACATTAAGAAAATGCACACATAATACAGAAAAGCTCTTTGAAATAAAAAAATATGGCTGAAATAAAAATGTAAGTGTTGAGAAATAGAATTAAAATGACTAGAAAAGTAATTGCTGTCATAGAGGTAAAGTTTGGAACTGTTCCAGATATAGAAAATAAATGCTTGTAGAATATGAGAATAAAATTAAAGCTGGAAGACATCCAGCTCCAGCATGTTAAAGGTCATCTGAACCTCTTATCATCAGCAATGAGATCTTCACGGCCATAGAGCCATAAAGAGAGCCCCATCTCCTTATTCTCAGTTTAGGTTCTGATCCCAAAAATATTGGTTTCTTGGAAAACAGACACTTGGAATTTCATGCAGAAAATATATTGGAGCATGCTCTCAAGAGATACAACGGTAAGGAAGTGAAGAGGCAAGATTGGGCAGATGGAAAAACTGACCTGAAACTTGGTGGTAAATGAGTTGTTGGCTGATCCAATGGCAGGCTACTGAGCTAGAATGATCATTCAAACTTGTACTAAAAGAGATAGTATCTCACTGCCTTACTCAAGGTTTGTTCCTAGTGGTGTGCTGTTAAAACAGCTCTTTAGAACAATGAAAACAGCAAATGAGATCTAAATTTGATGGCTTATTTAAAGCTATCATGCATTCAATAGCAGAGTACTAACATTCCTCAATAATTCAGAATTTAGTCTTCTAAATTTAGACTTCTTAGCAGGAGCTGGTTCCTGGACACCACTGGACTAAACATCAGGCCCAGTGAACTGGGGCCAATTCCAATGAGAGATGCAGCGTGAAGGAGCCATCTGCCTGCAATAGTCCCATAAGCTGGGGCATGGATGTGTCACACTGAGGAGGGCTTCAGATTTTGTCACCACAGTCCCTGCTATACCTCTCTTACTTACTTTTTTCTCTGTGCTCCCACATTATTGCCTACATCACTCATTCTACCAAAAAGAACAAAAAAAGTACCAACATAAAATGTCAAAAGTTATATATGGTTTACATGCTGTCAAATATAATTTAATATGAAACCCATAATTGTTTTGTAGGAAAGTAAATATGAACTGAAATGCTGAAAATAATAATCATGCATAAATATTAGCCCTGTTTTTTTAAACATAATTTTGGAAATCAAAATACATCTGGAATGTATGCAGTTAGTTATATATTATTATATAAGTTCTTGGGTAGTTATATGCTATTAAATAATTTATTGGTAACAGGCATATAAAACAAAATAGAACATCATAAATGATGGTAAGAACAAAGCAAAATCAATTTGTCCTTGTTTGAAAAATTCTAGGTATTAAAAACAAAATACAAATAAGCTTGTTGATAAGTAGACAAATGGTTCAGAGAGAAAATTGTAATAAAAATAGCCCCAAATTAACCATACTTAAGCTTACTAATAATCAGTGAAAAAAATAACAAAAATAAACAAATTAGCATAGTATTATCTGTGTCATTTATTTTAATTATTTCATATTCATATTATAAAATATGAATTAATGAAGTACAAATAAATGTTTTTAAAAATTATTATTGCAATTAAAATTCAGTCATGTATTTTATAACAGTTTAAGAAATCATTTTCAATAATAAAATAGAAATACTATCTAATTCAAAGGGAATGAAAAATAACACAGTAGATAACAAAACTGCATAAAATTATTTACTTAAGTGTAGTGTATCTCGGAGCTAAGTAAATCTAATGAATTAATTGCTACTTGTTATACTTTAAATCTTGGGAGAAGTCTCCAGGTGCAAACTAAAATTCAGTCATGATAAATGTTCTCTTGTGGAACAGAATCTGGTTAATTCTCAGACTTTGCAATTATTCACTTGCTCTTTTAGAAATGAATATATTTCTGACTAGTTTATTTCTGTTTTATTTCTAAAATTTTTATAGGTTAGTAATAAGTTTTATGAGAATAAAATCCTTTATTTTATTTTTTTAACTTTTAGACTAAATTCCTTTTTATTGTTGCCCTGTAGCCATAGAGCCAACTTTTTTTTTCTTCATAAGCATTTACTTTGGAGAATTGTGAAAATGAAGCTTCTACACATTTTTCTTTCTTTTTTAAAAATTCTTTATTTTTGAAAGTATGATATATATCTTCTTTTTCCCCCATTGACCTCTCGCAGTCCACTTCCACCCCCCATATTCTACACATTTTCTAAGTAAAAAAGCAACATTTGGACTGAATTCATATATTTATTTTAAAATTTAATTAAAATATTGGTTGAAAGTATATGGCCAATAAGTACATATTGATTTCTTTTTGTAACTGAAGATTACTAAGTCTATTCTATCAAAAAAGAAAGCAAGTAGGTACACATAATTTTTGCTTATTTTTTTTTCTATTATGTGAAAGTCTGTTCTAGAAAACCTTTATGCCTTACCTCAGAAGTCATGATTTGCAATTGATAAATAAATATATATTTTTAGCCACGAATTTATGGTAAGAATATTAGCTATATGTTTTAAGAAAGATAACAACAAATAATAAGTACATTCTATGGTTTTCTGTTTTATATGCAATCATAGTAGAGTTAAAACACTTAAAATTATTTTTTGCCAATTTTCTGGATAGTAAACAATAAAAAAAAACAGGTTATAGATTTGGGTAAATGAAGGAAAATGATATGATTACTCTCTCTTCAGTGAAGACATTTTACATGTGTAAACAGGAGTAAAAAGCAGAAGAATCAAATGTGATCAATAAAGAAAATACATGTATGTCATATAGCACAATATCTAATATTTAGCAAATGATGGGTGCATTCCCTATTTCGTTGATTTGTCTAAACAATTGCTTCAACTCTTCCATTTAATTTGCCTTCTCAGAAACTCCATGTGTACCCTACAATGAACTCATCTACCCACCAATCCATATAAATTGCTCCTCATAGTTAAAAACTATAATTAGACACACTCAAATATATAAATATTGAATTTTTTACCTTAGATAACAACAGAGACATATTCTTTCCAGTAACCATCTGCAGAACTTTAAAATATTAAAAACATTTATTAATTTAAAATAATCTTTACTCATCTAAACTACTTGTTATACATATTTTATGCTGAATGTTAAATATAGTGGAATCATTTCAAAAAATAAAAAATGCATATTAAGAGCTTTATAAATACGGAGATTTCTAAATCCAGTAATTATTTTTGCAGGCTACATCTTATTGGTGGAAGTGGGGCATCTTTTCCCCCACTGCGTGTTGAAGTGGTGTCCTTATAATATCTCGAGAAAAATAATTTTCTGAAACTTGCACAGGAAGATGAATGATTTTTATTTGCATGGAATTATATTCCTGGGTTTCCAAAGTCCCATTTCCCTTAATCCAGTTCTGGAAGAAGTGTAGCTGGGGATTCAGTAGAGCTAAAAGCAAGGCCAGGTCCAGAGTTTCCATTCCATGTTGCCTTTTTTTAAAAAAAATATTTTTATTGATTTCAGAGAGGAAGGGAGAGGGAGAGAGAGATAGAAACATCAATGATGAGAATCATTGTATATATATAAAATAAAAGTAGGCCTTCATTTCCCCGACTGCTGGCAGGCACTCGGGACCCTGGCTGGCTTCCCTCTGGCCGCTCGCAGGCACCCGAGACCTAGGCTTCCCTCTGGCCCTGGCTTCATCTGGAAGGATGACTGGAAGGATGTCTGGGCTAATTAGCATATTACCCTTTGATTATTATAAATATTTCAAAGAATATACATGTTACATATGGATTTGAGAATCAAACTCAATAATTAAGATATGGCCCTAACTGGTTTGGCTCAGTGGATAGAGCGTTGGCCTGCGGACTGAAGGGTCCCAGGTTTGATTCCGTTCAAGAGCATGTACCTTGGTTGCGGGCACATCCCCAGTGGGGAGAGTGCAGGAGGCAGCTGATCAATGTTTCTTTCCCATTGATGTTTCTGACTCTCTCTCCCTCTCCCTTCCTCTCTGTAAAAAATCAATAAAATATATTTAAAAAAATAATTAAGATATGTTGTGTTTTAAAATTTTTGTTATGTATATTTATATCTATAGTTACATACTTATTTAAACAGTGGTAAACTGGGTAATTAAATTTGTTATACACGTCAATATCATTTTTACATCTAGTAATATAATTGAATAAATACTAAATGGATAGGTAACATATAATTTTATTAATCCATTATATGTTTCAGACATACCTATTTTTATATTTACATTACCACCAGACATTATTACTCAATACATTGAATTGAAAGCATTTGAGGTGATATCAAGTATAAAGTAGTTGTGTACATAGTTTGTGTTATTGAAAATTATATTTCTGAAAACCACCCTATCATTTAAGTTTATTAAAAACATTAATATCAGGGCATTTACATCCATAAATGTGATGGTGTATGTATTATTAATTATGTTATATGTGAATAAATGAATAATATTGCTGTTAAACCGTGAGGTATGTAAGTAGTGAATGAGCAAGTGTGATGTACCCTGTGTATTGAAAGCTGATGGGATTGGTTAAACAAAATTTGCAGCGAGAACAGCCCAAGTAATTCACAGTAGAAAACCGTCAGCTTCTAGTGAACCTTGTCCACTGACATGCTACTCAAGTTATTGACAGCTGTCACTCAGCCTTCCCAAGAAAGAAGGCACTTTTTTTTGGATCTACACATTACAACAAACACTTAGAGCTAAAATTATGAATCAATTTAGTCTATCATTCACACAGAGTTAATAAAAGAAAATCTAAATTCACATCACAGTACCACCTTAAAAGGGGCAGTAATTAATGTTTTCTTTTTTTATTCATGTAGAGTCAAAGCATCTGGAGCATCACTTAGGTAAATAATATTTGCTGCATAAATGAACCAACAACATAAGTGAGAATTAAACTAACTGAACAACTAATGTTGTAGATGTAATAATTCAGAAATTAGAAGAAAGCATTTAAATTACACCTAGTATATTTGACAACATTAAGAAAATGCACACATAATACAGAAAAGCTCTTTGAAATAAAAAAATATGGCTGAAATAAAAATGTAAGTGTTGAGAAATAGAATTAAAATGACTAGAACATTAATTGCTGTCATAGAGGTAAAGTTTGGAACTGTTCCAGATATAGAAAATAAATGCTTGTAGAATATGAGAATAAAATTAAAGCTGGAAGACATCCAGCTCCAGCATGTTAAAGGTCATCTGAACCTCTTATCATCAGCAATGAGATCTTCATGGCCATAGAGCCATAAAGAGAGCCCCATCTCCTTATTCTCAGTTTAGGTTCTGATCCCAAAAATATTGGTTTCTTGGAAAACAGACACTTGGAATTTCATGCAGAAAATATATTGGAGCATGCTCTCAAGAGATACACCGGTAAGGAAGTGAAGAGGCAAGATTGGGCAGATGGAAAAACTGACCTTAAACTTGGTGGTAAATGAGTTGTTGGCTGATCCAATGGCAGGCTACTGAGCTAGAATGATCATTCAAACTTGTACTAAAAGAGATAGTATCTCACTGCCTTACTCAAGGTTTATTCCTAGTGGTGTGCTGTTAAAACAGCTCTTTAGAACAATGAAAACAGCAAATGAGATCTGAATTTGATGGCTTATTTAAAGCTATCATGCATTCAATAGCAGAGTACTAACATTCCTCAATAATTCAGAATTTAGTCTTCTAAATTTAGACTTCTTAGCAGGAGCTGGTTCCTGGACACCACTGGACTAAACATCAGGCCCAGTGAACTGGGGCCAATTCCAATGAGAGATGCAGCGTGAAGGAGCCATCTGCCTGCAATAGTCCCATAAGCTGGGGTATGGATGTATTACACTGAGGAGGGCTTCAGATTTTGTCACCACAGTCCCTGCTATACCTCTCTTACTTACTTTTTTCTCTGTGCTCCCACATTATTGCCTACATCACTCATTCTACCAAAAAGAACAAAAAAAGTACCAACATAAAATGTCAAAAGTTATATATGGCTTACATGCTGTCAAATATAATTTAATATGAAACCCATAATTGTTTTGTAGGAAAGTAAATATGAACTGAAATGCTGAAAATAATAATCATGCATAAATATTAGCCCTGTTTTTTAAACATAATTTTGGAAATCAAAATACATCTGGAATGTATGCAGTTAGTTATATATTATTATATAAGTTCTTGGGTAGTTATATGCTATTAAATAATTTATTGATAACAGGCATATAAAACAAAATAGAACATCATAAATGATGGTAAGAACAAAGCAAAATCAATTTGTCCTTGTTTGAAAAATTCTAGGTATTAAAAACAAAATACAAATAAGCTTGTTGATAAGTAGACAAATGGTTCAGAGAGAAAATTGTAATAAAAATAGCCCCAAATTAACCATACTTAAGCTTACTAATAATCAGTGAAAAAAATAACAAAAATAAACAAATTAGCATAGTATTATCTGTGTCATTTATTTTAATTATTTCATATTCATATTATAAAATATGAATTAATGAAGTACAAATAAATGTTTTTAAAAATTATTATTGCAATTAAAATTCAGTCATGTATTTTATAACAGTTTAAGAAATCATTTTCAATAATAAAATAGAAATACTATCTAATTCAAAGGGAATGAAAAATAACACAGTAGATTATTTACTTAAGTGTAGTGTATCTCGGAGCTAAGTAAATCTAATGAATTAATTGCTACTTGTTATACTTTAAATCTTGGGAGAAGTCTCCAGGTGCAAACTAAAATTCAGTCATGATAAATGTTCTCTTGTGGAACAGAATCTGGTTAATTCTCAGACTTTGCAATTATTCACTTGCTCTTTTAGAAATGAATATATTTCTGACTAGTTTATTTCTGTTTTATTTCTAAAATTTTTATAGGTTAGTAATAAGTTTTATGAGAATAAAATCCTTTATTTTATTTTTTTAACTTTTAGACTAAATTCCTTTTTATTGTTGCCCTGTAGCCATAGAGCCAACTTTTTTTTTCTTCATAAGCATTTACTTTGGAGAATTGTGAAAATGAAGCTTCTACACATTTTTCTTTCTTTTTTAAAAATTCTTTATTTTTGAAAGTATGATATATATCTTCTTTTTCCCCCATTGACCTCTCGTAGCCCACTTCCACCCCCCATATTCTACACATTTTCTAAGTAAAAAAGCAACATTTGGACTGAATTCATATATTTATTTTAAAATTTAATTAAAATATTGGTTGAAAGTATATGGCCAATAAGTACATATTGATTTCTTTTTGTAACTGAAGATTACTAAGTCTATTCTATCAAAAAAGAAAGCAAGTAGGTACACATAATTTTTGCTTATTTTTTTTTCTATTATGTGAAAGTCTGTTCTAGAAAACCTTTATGCCTTACCTCAGAAGTCATGATTTGCAATTGATAAATAAATATATATTTTTAGCCACGAATTTATGGTAAGAATATTAGCTATATGTTTTAAGAACGATAAGCCAGTTACTGAAAGACAAATACTGTATGAACACTCTAAATTGTCAAGTTCATGGAACCCAACGAGTGAAATGATGGTTGCCAGAAGCTGTGAGGAGGGGGAAATGTGGAGTTACTAATTAGTGGGCCTACTATTCCAGTTAAAGAACATGAATAAGCTCTATAGTTCTGTTATACAACATTGTACCTATAGTCAGCAATTATGTACTATACATCTAAATTTTGGTTAAGAGGAGAGATCTTATGTTAAGTGTTCTTAATTTTTTAAAATAAATAAATATCAATCTTTAGATTAAATTAGCTAACTAAGAACTAACTGTAAATCTTCATTGCCACTTATAGTATATGGTGAAGAAAGGATGGGTTTTCTAAGAAAGCTTAAATTAGTCTAAATGTTATATTTCTTTTAAGATCTTAGTCAATTAATATATGGTAGGTCCTTAACCTATTCCAATATTGCAAGCTTTGATGTAGTCTACAAACATTTTCAAACCCATGTAACATTTACAGAACTCCCTCAGGATTTTAATGATTAGAGAGAAGCCAGCTTTTTTTTTAACCTCCTCTCCTCAGTCTTCATTAAATATTAATATATTTTATATTAGTTTCATAGCCCAAAACTTAAACATGTGCAGGTTTTCCTTGACATATTATCCTGGCCTCTAGGAAAATAAAGGATAACAAAAGATTTATTTTTTTAATCATAGTACCAATTACTTTATTTTCCTTGGGGAGGAATTTTTTGGAGTGAAGGTGAGAAGAAGCAATGTATTATTTTATAGAATGCTTGTATTTTCCTTCCTTCCTTCCTTCCTTCCTTCCTTCCTTCCTTCCTTCCTTCCTTCCTTCCTTCCTTCCTTCCTTGAATTATATTCCTGGGTTTCCAAAGTCCCATTTCCCTTAATCCAGTTCTGGAAGAAGTGTAGCTGGGGATTCAGTAGAGCTAAAAGCAAGGCCAGGTCCAGAGTTTCCATTCCATGTTGCCTTTTTTTAAAAAAAATATTTTTATTGATTTCAGAGAGGAAGGGAGAGGGAGAGAGAGATAGAAACATCAATGATGAGAATCATTGATTGTCCCCCCCACCCCGGCCCCGCACACCCCCCAACGGGAATCGAGCCCACAGCTCTGGCATGTGCCCTTGACCAGAATCGAACCTGGGACCCTTCAGTCCGCAGGCTGACACTCTATCTACTGAGCCAAACCAGCCATGTTGCAGCTGGGTCCAGTTCAGCATCGGGATAGGTATTGTCTATTAGTCCATTGTGTGTGGGGTCCCCATAGCCATGGGCCATGTGGGCAAATGCAGCGGAGTCAAGAGAGTGCACCCCCTGCAACAAGAGTCTCAAAGGGCCAAGAGTGCAAGAGCCAAGAGAGACCAAGAGAGACCAAGAGCAACAAGAGAGGAAACTCCTTTGTTTAGGGGATTAAATACCTCATATCTTCCCGTGCTTGCAGTAGCCATGCCCATTCCGGCCAATGACTTGTTCCCAGGTGTGACTAACAAACAAGTACCTTCCTGACATCATCCCAACCTCCTACACATGCCCCTGTTCTCCCTGTCCAGGCCCTTCTCCCAGGGATCTGTGGGGAATAGACTTGTGACTCCCTGAGGAGTGTAAAGCTGCAACTTCCTGGCAAAGCTGCCCAAGGACATGCCTGTAATATTCGGCCTCCCCCTTTGCTCTTTTCCTGTGATTAATAACTAGGTTAATTACAATGGTTTCAAAGGGGGATATGTCAAAAGAATTGCATTACTTTACATTAAAGATGTTGCACTGTTGTTTATAATAGAGAAAAATATAATCAACTTATTTTTCTAATATGTTATATACAATATAAATTGAAGTACAAGATAATAGTGTAAGCAAGATCAGAGATTTTTTAAAAAAAATTTTTTATTTTTTAAAGTATTACGTATATCTCCCTTTTCCCCTAATGACATCTCCCCGGCCACTCCCATGTCCCCGGCACATTCCCTCACACCCCTTCTGTCTGTGTCCATTGGTTAAAGAGCAGAGAGTTTAAGAATTTGGCACTGGTTATCAAAGAGAGGAAATTGAGATGAAAGAAGTCCTCTAACATTTTCTTTCTGGTTGATAATACACTATGTAGATGTTTGTACCACTCAACTATGTGAACTATTTAGACATACTCAATATGCATTTATTTTCTGTAATCCTCTTATCTAATAAAAGAGAAACATGGTAATTAGCCGTACATCCGCTACCCTTCCCATTGGCTAATCAGGGTGATATGCAAATTAACTGCCAGCCAAGATGGCAGCTGGCAGCCATGCACTGAAGCTAACAGGGAGGCTTGCTTGCTCCAGTGACGGCGGACTCCAACGTTTCCCGCCTGACTTGCCGCCCTCTCAGCTGCAACTCTAAGCAACTATGTTGCAAATA
>NW_005371168.1:565586-567473 GCF_000412655.1 Myotis brandtii
TCCTCCCTTCCTTCCTTCCTTCCTTCCTTCCTTCCTTCCTTCTTCTTCTTCTTCCTTCCTCCCTACCTCCCTCCCCTGCTTCCTCCTCTGCACCTCTCTCTCATTCACCATCTGTTTTTATGTACTCTGATATACACTTTTCCAAATATTATGTTACAAAAATGTGTTCTACACACACACAAAATATTCAAACACTGAATCCATAAATCTTGAAATGTCTTTGAAGCCTGATTCTCACTCCTCAAAGACATTAAATCTTAATTATTTTATCTGTTTCTTATACCCTGAATGGCAAGCTGGGACTCTCCTTACAGGTTCTTGTCCTATGAAGTTTGAAGAATAAAATTCACAGACTAAACCCTAACTGGTTTGGCTCAGTGGATAGAGCGTCGGCCTGTGGACTGAAGGGTCCTAGATTCGATTCCGGTCAAGGGCATGTACCTTGGTTGTGGGCACATCCCCAGTAGGGGGTGTGCAGGAAGCAGCTGATAGATGTTTCTCTCTCATCGATGTTTCTAACTATCCCTCTCCCTTCGTCTCTGTAAAAAAATCAATAAAATGTAAAAAAAAATTCACGGACTAAAAGATTTTAAGCAAAAATGTGGAAGTTTATTGCAAGCGTACACAAACTCCCCCTGGGGAGTTTGTCCCTAAAGGGGAACACCTTGGGGAAGGTTTACCAAAATAGGGAGCCCTCTTTCTCTAAAATGGGAAAAATCTAGTCCAGTGAGTCTCTTTGTCTACAAGTTTATAAATGCTGGCAGCTTCTTTGTTCATCCTATTTTCTAATTGGACCCTTCCTTATTTTATGTCCCCCATGCGTTTCTAAGTGGCCACTTTCTCCCTTTTCCCTGTATGGCATCAGTTTCAAAGTTTCAAAGCTCATCCCGTGGTCCCTCTTCTTCTTCCCCTTATCTTGTAACATTCTTGTAAACAATCTGGCAGTTTGGAGCTGTCTCTGCCTGTCAGGTACGCATTCCTCTGCCATAGACCCTCCCTAAAGCTGCCTCTCCTGTCTCTAAAACCCTTTCATTGTTATTTGCTTTTGGGAATTCAGGAATAAGTCAGTCTTCTGGAATTCAGGAACCATTATCCTATCTATACTAATAAAAGGGTAATATGCTAATTACACCGGATGTCTTCCACACGACCTTCCGGACATCCTTCTGGACAAAGCCATGGTGGCGGGGCCAGGGCAGAGGCGGTTAGGGGTGAACAGGCTGGCAGGGGAGAGCAGTTAGGGCAATCAGGCCAGCAGACAGAGTGGTTAGGGGGAATCAGGCAGAGGCAGTTAGGGGTGATCAGGCAGGCAGGCAGAGAGGTTGGGGCAATCAGGCAGAGGCAGTTAGGGGTGATCAGGCAGGCAGGCAGAGAGGTTAGGGGCGATCAGGCAGGCAGAGGCAGTTAGGGGTGATCAGGCAGAGGCAGTTAGGGGTGATCAGGCAGGCAGGCAGAGAGATTAGGGGCAATCAGGCAGGCAGGCAGTGAGCGGTTAAGAACCAGTGATCTCGGACTGTGAGAGGGATGTCCGATTTAGGCTGATACCCGGAGGTTCTGGATTGAGAGCGTGCAGGCCGGGCTGAGGGACTCCCCTCCATGCATGAATTTTGTGCACCGTGCCTCTAGTCTCTCTCTCTCTCTATATATCCTATCTAATAATAGAGAAACATGGTAATTTGCCGTACCTCCGCTACCCTTCCCATTGACTAATCAGCACGATATGCAAATTAACTGCCAGCTAAGATGGCGGCTGGCAGCCAGGCAGCTTGAAGCTAACAGGAGGCTTGCTTGCTTCAGTGACGGAGGACTCCAACGTTCCCCGCCTGCCACTGTGGGCCTCTTAGCTTGCAGTTTGAAACATTGTTACAAATATAGAAGCTAAACAAA
>NW_005371168.1:568931-570596 GCF_000412655.1 Myotis brandtii
CTCTAGTGTGAATATATAAATTGTATTAACATTTACTTCAGTTTCAGTTTCTTTTTTATTTTACAGGCATTATCACAATGTAAAATGCTCATCTTTTAGGAAAAAAGATCTTTTAATATATTTCCATTTTTTAAAACAGACTAATAAAAGGTTTATTTAAGTTTGGCAATCTATTATTTGTAATACATTGGGGAAAAAAAGAATATGCTCAAACAAATATTAATTTACCAACACTCAATAGCAAAAATAGTAAATATCCCAATTTTTTAAAAAATGGCTTAAGTCTTAGATAGGCATTTCTGCAAAGAAGAGGTACAAATTGCCAAATAGGTATATGAAAAATGCTCAATGTCACTAATCATTATTTCCTAAATGAAAATAAAAAATAAAAATAAAAATGAGATATTACCTCACAGCCATCAGGATTGCTATTATAAAAAGAAAAAGACAGCAATTGTTGGCAAGTATGTGGAGAAATTAGAACCCTTGCATATTGTTGGTAGGGATGTAAAATAGTGCAGTCTCAAAAAAAATTAAAAATACATTTATCATACAACCTAGAAATCCCTATTTTCTCAAAATAATTGAAACCAGGTCCTTGAGGAGACAGCACTTCCATGTTCACTGCAGCACTATTCACAATTGCCAATTTGTAGAAACTACTTAAATGGTCATTGACAGATGAGTGGATAAAAAAATATAAACACAATGTAAAACTATTCAGAATCAGAAGAAGAGTGAAAATTCTGCAGAATGTGACAACATAGATAAACCTTCAGTATGTTATACAGTGTAATAAGTCAGTTACTGAAAGACAAATACTATATGATTCCACTTGTATGAACACTCTAAATTGTCAAGTTCATGGAACCCAACGAGTGAAATGATGGTTGCCAGAAGCTGTGAGGAGGGGGAAATGTGGAGTTACTAATTAGTGGGCCTACTATTCCAGTTAAAGAACATGAATAAGCTCTATAGTTCTGTTATACAACATTGTACCTATAGTCAGCAATTATGTACTATACATCTAAATTTTGGTTAAGAGGAGAGATCTTATGTTAAGTGTTCTTAATTTTTTAAAATAAATAAATATCAATCTTTAGATTAAATTAGCTAACTAAGAACTAACTGTAAATCTTCATTGCCACTTATAGTATATGGTGAAGAAAGGATGGGTTTTCTAAGAAAGCTTAAATTAGTCTAAATGTTATATTTCTTTTAAGATCTTAGTCAATTAATATATGGTAGGTCCTTAACCTATTCCAATATTGCAAGCTTTGATGTAGTCTACAAACATTTTCAAACCCATGTAACATTTACAGAACTCCCTCAGGATTAGAGAGAAGCCAGCGTTATTTTAACTTTCTCTCCTCAGTCTTTATTAAATATTAATATATTTTATATTAGTTTCATAGCCCAAAACTTAAACATGTGCAGGTTTTCCTTGACATATTATCCTGGCCTCTAGGAAAATAAAGGATAACAAAAGATTTATTTTTTTAATCATAGTACCAATTACTTTATTTTCCTTGGGGAGGAATTTTTTGGAGTGAAGGTGAGAAGAAGCAATGTATTATTTTATAGAATGCTTGTATTTTCCTTCCTTCCTTCCTTCCTTCCTTCCTTCCTTCCTTCCTTCCTTCCTTCCTTCCTTCCTTCCTTCCT
>NW_005371168.1:573881-579438 GCF_000412655.1 Myotis brandtii
GGGACCCCCCCTCCCCCCCGAGTGCACAAATTTTTGTGCACCGGGCCTCTAGTATATATAAAATAGAGTAATATGCTAATTAACCGGGGCGCTGTAACGGGTCGACCAGACAGGAGGAGGTTGTGTGTGCAGCGTTCGGGACAGGGCGGCAGGGGCCTCTGCGTGCCTGCCCTGGGGGAGGGCCTGATCAGTAGCAGCTGTGGCTGCTTCAAGGGCTGGAGAGGGAGTGGGCAGGGCCGCGTGATTTCGAATAGCGTGCTGGGCTCCTAGTATATAATAAAAGCCTAATATGCTAAGTGTCTGGTCGTCTGTTCAACCAATCAAAGTGTAATGTGCTAATGATATGCTAAGCCTGCTCAACCACTTGCTATGGTGTGCACGGACCACCAGGGGGCAGACAGTAGACCGGTCAACCAGTCGCTATGAAGTGCATCAGGGGGCAGATGTTCTGACTGGTAGGTTAGCTTGCTGCTGGGATCCGGCTGATTGGGACTGAGCGAGATGGGCTGGACACTCCCTGAAGCCCTCCTGCAGTCCCTCCCCTGCTGACCAACCTCTCGCATCCCTTCCCAGTCCCGATTGTGCACCGGTGGGGTCCCTTGGCCTGGCCTGCGCCCTCTTGCAATCCGGGACCCCTTGGGGGATGTTGGAGAGCTGGTTTCGGCCTGATCCTGCAGGCCAGGCTGAGGGTCCTCACTGGTGCATGAATTTTTGCACTGGGCCTTTAGTATTATTATAACTGTCTTCTATGTTTTTGTCTACCTTTGAAATTTTGCTTTTCTTCCTGTTAAGAACGAAATAGAGGTAAGGGGTGTGAGACAGAGGAAGGTTGTTCAATGCAGTTTTAAAGTAACATTTTTGCTCCATTATTAAAAAGGAAATTGGATCTGTGAGAATTTAAAACAAGAAACTAATCCTGTATTTGTTACTGTGTATTTCCTGGTTATGAATCTTGATCTATGAAAGTATGAATTTTCATATTCAGTACAGCGAAGGTCAGATTAGAAGAAACATGACTGAGACTAGAAATACTGTTTTATTATAGTGACTTTTAAAATTAAGTTTTATTTTAATAAGAATATATATCAAGTATATCAGAATGTCAATGGCAACTTGAGTACACCCAAATTAACTATTGATTGTTTAAAAAGTTCAAATATCTTCATTGTTTTAATACTGTATATTATACCTCATCTGAGTACTTCATATGACAGCTTCAAATTTTTTAATACTATTGCAAATATGTTCAATCTAAGCAATGTTCAAAGGAATGAAAATGGACATTGTGTTTACAATCTAAGAATACCTTATTAATATATATCTACACAAGTAAAGTTAATAAAACCTAGCCAATATTAATTCTGGTAACAGTGAACATTTTTTCTATATTGGCTTTTCAATTGCTTCAAGAGTTGAGATTATAAAGGATTATAACTTCCTGACAAATGTTACATTATTATACAGTATTAAATTCTATATTTTGAAAGGAACTAAAACCCCAAAAGGCAAATTATGTTCTTTAATTCTTCCTATACTTTAATGATATATGCATCAAAAGTAAGTCATTAATCACTAATTAGGACAATCATTTATCTTCTACCAATACTTACATTTATACTAATAGTAGCCTAATTTCAGCTATAATTTACTAGATATACATTGTCAGTCCAGTATCTTTTTTCCACTGGAAACTTCAATTTGAAACAGAAAATTATAAATTGCCCCCAATTAGGGGTACTAATAAGTACAAAATTTAAATTGCTTTCTGAAAAAATATACAACTTTAATTAATTTACATTGATTTATGCTCTAAAAATTGAGAAGCACTAGATAATAGGATATTATGCAAACTAATGAAACTCATACTTCAGCATCTCACTCTTTTTAACAATCTCCAAAAATCTAGACATTTTTTTTCTTTCAAAGGTGTATATTAAAAGTATTCCAAAGAATTAAACAATAATTAAATTATTTTATATAAAGCCTTAAGTATATTAAATAATGATATACATAATTTGGCAATATATATTGTTTCATAGATAGAAATATTATACACTAATTAAATTCTGACACTTCCAAATATTGAAGAACAGGGAAAGCAAGGGATGTGAAATAAAATCAGTTCATTTGTAAATAGGTATAACCTCATTTGAATAGCAATTCAAAAATCATAAATAAGATTGAAGTTGTATATATCTTATGATCCCAAAATTCCACTCTGGATGTAAGCTAAATAAAGTTATCTCACTTATGCTATGAGACATGTTAAACAATGCTCACTGTAGCATCACTTGTAATAGTAATATTTTGTGGTCTGAATGTTTGAGAAACAACTTTCTCAGACAAAATCAAAACTGAAAGAATTAATTTTCAACATACCTACTCTGTAAACAATAGTAAGTGAAGTTGGTTAAGGTAGAAATACCATATCAGAATTTGGACATATAAGATGAAATGAATAACACTGCAAATGAAAAGATGATAGTATAATGAAATTATTTTTCTCATTTATAACAGAAATCCTAAAAAATATGTTAGTACTATATTGTGTGTTTATGCCATACTAGTGTTTAAAAGAGAGCGTAACAATAATAGCACAAAAGGTGGAATGAAAGAATTAGGAATATACAGTTGTAATATTCTTACACTTTATATGAAGTAGTATAATATTATTTGAAGGTAGACTTTGATTAATTAATAATGCATATTATAAACCTTAAGGCAACATTAAGGAATTAGCAACAAGGACAACAAGATGTATACATAAAAAAGGAAATAAAATGGAATCCTAAAAGAAAAGGTCTGTTAGCACAAATGAAGGCAGAGAAGAGGGGAAAAAAAGAAAACGAGACAAATAGAGAAGATCTGGTAAGATGGTAGATTTTAATCAAACCATACCAATAAACATTGAATGTGAATTGCCTAAGGAAACCGGTAATAACACAGATATTGCTACATTGATAAAATGGTGCAATTATAGGCTAAGAAAGAATTGAGCTCCAGAATTATAAAACAAAAAGCTATGCAATTTCTATGCATATTATTATTTTGATAAAACAAAGTAATGAGTACAAGTAAGACCAATTTTTTTTCAAGTTACAATTTGAATTGTAGAAGCATTTAAAAAGTTTTAACATGTATTACTCAGCATCACTTTTCTTGGGTTGTGAAAAATTAACACGCAAAAATAATATCTAATATGCTTACCGGAATATTTAACCTTATCTGTGCTTTTAAACTCAAAATAGTAAGAAATAGAAATCTTTAGTAGGTATATATGCACACAGGAAGCATCAGGGTATTTAGCTAAACACAAAAACCTAGAAAAATTAGCAGATGGTCAGATATGCTATTTGGGAAAAGTCAGGTGAATTCACTAAAGCAATTTGTGGCTTAAATCTATTTCAGACCTTGTAAATATAACTTTGTATTTTATAAAATTCAGATATTCATCCACCAATTTAAAACAACAACTGTTGTATACATGGACCAAAACTTAAGTATAAAAGTGCTTAATTCCATGGGAGTAGAGAATATAACAAGTACAAGAATTGCTCTAATACAAGGCCTGGAACAACTATGCATTGCTGTTTTAGATTCCCTAATAAAGCCCCCACAGCATCTTCTCAAAATGCCCAAGGCTCAATATGAGCATCTGGAATATGTGTACACACATAAAAGATCATATATGAGTGTTTAATTCATCATTTGTTCAAATTACAGTATAAAACTCTCTAAATTGCATTACTGGTATTTCCTTCAGAAGCATCCTGTGTAGGAGTGCTCCTTTACATTATGGGCTTTGCTGGTTCATTGACAGAGCATTGTCTGGGAGCTTCCTTAGAATCAACCCATATTGTTTTATAGTTCACTAAATCCTAAAATTGTATGACAACTATTTTTTCACAAAGTATGTTGATTATTTTCTAAAGTTGTTACTTTAAAAATTTTTTTCTGGAAAATCTATAGAAAACTAGACAAACTGCCCTTGTAACCAAAATCCTACTATTTGGTTCATGTCACTTGAATTGTTTCACTATGGGAGAAGTGTTAGATTTACTAGCTGGCCATCAAGTAAAAACAATATCAAAACTAAAAATAGTTCTCTGCTGAATACTCATTAAATATTTATAAACTCTCTAAAGGAGAAAAGAGCTTAAAACCTATCCAAAAAAAATCGAAGCAAAGTACATAATAATGAATGTTATACAGTGTGGTTTTATGAATTTCAAAATTTTCCTTTCTATTCTCATCTTCCTTCATAAAGGATATGATGTTAAAACATATGTTATTGAATCTTGATGAATATATTCTCCCTTATCTAAGTTTATGCTACCTATAATTCTGTTACCAGTCATCAAGAAAAGAAATATAGAATGATCCATGCAAAGGAAGGAAACTAAATTGTGTCTCTATGGAGATCAACCATAATACAAAATTGGTGGCATTCTAGAATGCAGAGATGTGGAAAGGTAGAGAACATAGGTGGTCCAGTAGAAATGTTTCTGTTTTAGAAACTTTAGAGTATTAACCATTAACTTGTGAATGATGTTCAAGAAGTTATAAATATATGTGTCTTTATTATTTGTGATAACAGATATTATAATTTGTGAACTATTGCAATTGATACCAACATGCTTTTATTTTCACAAATTATCCAGAACCCATTTAAAAGATGAAAAAACAAAATTTACCCCCTTTTAATCCCTTGTTCATCACCATGTACACACACACACACACAGACACAAAGAATGTGCATCACCCAAAATAAGTAAGAACTCTCTTATGATTTTTTATCACCATAGCCCTAAAAGAATTTCTGGCTTCATCTCCTAAATGTTTCATGCTCACTTTTCCCAGCTTCCACAGGACCCTTACTATTCCTAACCACACTACTCACCTGTGGCCTTTACATTGTTCTCTTCTCTACCAGGCATGCTTGTGGTTTCATGCCCATGCAGTCTTGTTTCTTTCAAGTCAGTGCTGAAAAATTGCTTTCCAGAGAGGTCCTTCTGGTCCTTCTCTAAAATAACATCAAACTTATGCTTATCTAATCACACACACTGTTTCAGTTTTCTTCAAAGCTCTCTTTATTATCTGACTAGAGGCCTGGTGCATAAAATTCATGCACGGGGCAAGGGGTCCCCCTCAGCCCAGCCTGCACCCTCTCCAATCTGGGACCCATCGGGGGATGTCTGACTGCCGGTATAGGCCTGATCCCAAGGATAGGGCCTAAACTGGCAGTCGGACATCCTTCTCACAATCCTGGACTGCTGGCTCCTAATCACTCACCTCCCTGCCTGCCTGGTCACCCCTAACTACCCCCACTGCTGGCCTGATCACCCCTCACTGCCTCTGTGTGTTGGTCTGATCACCCCTAACTGTCCCCCCTGCTGGCCTGGTCACCCCCAACTGTCCCTTCCCTGCTGGCCTGGTTGCTCCTAACTGCCCACCCCCACCAGCCTGGTCACCCCTTATTGCCCCCCTGATGGCCTGGTCACCCTCAACTGCACCCCTCCTGCCAGCCTGGTTGCCCCTAACTGCCCCCCCCC
Organism: Myotis brandtii; assembly: GCF_000412655.1. NCBI lineage: Eukaryota > Metazoa > Chordata > Mammalia > Chiroptera > Vespertilionidae > Myotis > Myotis brandtii. Next base: position 579,434 of record NW_005371168.1, read on the forward strand.
TGCCT
>NW_005371168.1:579512-595389 GCF_000412655.1 Myotis brandtii
CGCTGGCCTGGTCGCCCCACACAGCCTGCTGTTCAGTCATTTGGTCGTCCCTCACTAATTCCCCTGCCGGCCTGGTTGCCCCATTCAGCCTGCTGTTCAGTCTATGGTTGTCCCTCACTAACTCCCCTGCCGGCCTGGCCATAGGCAGCCATCTTGTGAGGCGTGAGGGTTAATTTTCATATTACCTCTTTCTTATATAGAATTTCATGTCAAGCATAGATTTAACTTATACATTTACCTTATACCATGTAAAATAGAATGTAGACTGTGAATGCAGAAAGTTGATCCACTTTGTTCACTGCAGTGCCTGCCACAAATGGAAACATACTTACTAATTATTCTATAAAACTTTGTTGAATATGTGTATGGATGAGTAAATAAAAAATTACTAAAAATAAAAGCACCAAAAGCCAATTTATTACCACTTGGGTCATTCTTGTAAGCCAGCAATTTTCAACCTTTTTTTAGCTCATGGCAACAAACTAATTACTAAAATTCTGCTGCACACCAAAAACTATATATATTTTTTTGCTGATCTGACCAAAAAATAGGTATAATTTTGATTCATTCACACCAGGCGGCTATTGTTGTGTTGGCTGCTGTCATTTTTGGTTTGACAATCTAAGGGAAATGAGATCAGTGCCCCTGACTAAATAATCAGTTATTGCATGTTTTAAAAATTCTTGCAGCACACCAGTTGAAAATTGCTGTTGTAAGCAATGATGATCCTCAATGGTCATGTCATGGTATATTATGCTCCCCTAGATTGTGGGTAGGACTGTAAATTTCTTCTAGATAAAACATGGAAATAGAATATAGCAGAAGAAATGGGATATCGCTGCTAAGATTATGCAAACAAAATTATATATATTGAATAAAACAAAAAATCAAGTCTACAGAGATATAAATAGGGGAAAATAAAAGTGGCTTTAAATGTCCCTACTATTTATAGAAGGAATAATAGCACAAAAAATCATTAGTAAATGGTAAAGATAAAGCTCAATATATAATGAAATAGAGGGCTTTTACATAGTCTCAAAGTATTGCCAAACAAATTATTTATTAATTAAAAAAATAATTTTAAACTGGAGAAACCTGGCAGAACATCACCTAAAAGAAACGATCAAAATTAATGATCACCAGCAATGACACAAATAGAAATCCATATGCCACTAATATGATGCTGTCAGGAGGGTGGATATAGTTATCATATATGAATAGCTCTGTCAGTTAACCCAATGGTTAAGTTTATTCCTGACCACTCTCTGTTATCTTACTAATAACATGCACACAAAATTAATCACAATATTTAAGGATATTATTTCCTATATATCCTCCATATGCATCAATTAATCATTGACCTAATCAGCATGACTTGGTTAGGCCAACAATCTTTTTAAAAATTAAAAAAAATTCAATCACAGTTGGCATACAACAGGATATTCTTTTCAGGTGTACAACATAGGAATTAGATAGTTATAGGACTTATTGAAGTGATCATCCTGGTAAGTCTAGTACCCATCTGATACCATGCATGTTTATCACAATATTATTGACTATATTTCCTATGCTGTACTTTATATCCCTTGACTATTTTGTAACTACCAATTTGTATTTCTTAATCCCTTCACCTTTTTCACCCAACCCCCCAAGTCCTCTCTCATCTGGCACCCATCAATTTGTTCTTTGTATCTATGAGTTGGTTTCTGTTTAGTTTGTTCATTTATTTTGTTTTTTAGATTTCATGTATAAGTGAAATCATATGGTATTTGTCTTTCTCTGTCTGACTTATTTCACTTAGCATAATATCCTCTCAGTCCCTACATGTTGTCACAAATGGAAGGATTTTCTTTATTGTTAGGGGATCTCCACATAATCTCAGTCTTCTTTATTTACTCCAGTACATTTCACCAACTAGGTCAGATTGAGACCAAGAATTATGAATATTATCACAAACCTGGCCAACAAAAGAAGTTTTACCTTAAAAAAGGATCAAAATGCTAAACAGGGCCATGAGTCCTCACACATTTTTGGTCTTGTGTACTTCATATATCTTATCTCCTACAAACTCTACTAATATTATTTTCTTTAGGAATCATAACCTTCTCTTGAGTTAGCAAGTGTTCTTGTTGCTGTGAACTTTACTTGTGCTACTTTTTACTTTACACACATATTTATATAAGTAATTTTAATTCAATGTTTAGAACTTGGTATAGTGTAATTTTTATTATAGTCTTCATTTGTCACAATCCCTTAATTTATTGAACCACTCTTTCCCACCACACAAAATATGTTTAATGGGCTTATACTTAACTCCTTTCAAATTCCTTTTTGCTTTATAGAATGTATGCCTTAGAAATAGACATTTTTTCATGATCTTATTTATAATCCTTTGCATAATGTACATGCTTTCTATATTTTTTGAATTGGTGCATGGACAATAAATTAATTAAATGAATCTAGTTAGAAAACAAAGGTGTCTTTTTGGACAAACTTTATAGTTTTATACATAAAGTATCTTTAGCAGGGATTGTCAGGTTTTCTGAAGAAACTTTCTCATTTAGTTTTTAAATATAAGGCATGTGTTCATAGTTGCCCAAGGGGAAGGGTGTGAACAAAATCTATGTATTCTGCAAGTGTTCTTGTGCCCCAGTTGAGAGAATGTGGTTTATTTGTGGGTGTGTGGGTGTGTGGGTGTGTGTATGCACATGTGTGAGAGACACAGAGAGATAGAGAGATTTTATGCATGTGTATGGGTGTGTGCATGTTGGCTTGGAAAAATCTGTCTACCCACATGTAAGGCATCCTGGTAAAGTAATATGCCCAAGTGTACCCAGACTTTTCTGGTAGGCGATGAACAAAAAATTCTTATCCATTTTTCATGGTGTTATTTGAAATTGGGGAAATCTGGCCCATCCTGCTCTGATCTTAGTCTGATGGCAAGATGCCAATGCTCCCAGAGGGATCTCAGTATGAGGGATATCTGATCTTTTAATGAGTGGTGAAAAAATATCTTTTGTTTTCATGGGCAATACCTAGTACCTGCAAAACACGCAGCTGAAATCAATAAACTTATCTGGATTCAGACATCTGGCATACCTTGGTGTGTGTGTTTGTGTGTGTGTATGCATGTGTGTGTGTGTGTGTGTGTGTGTGTGTGGGAAGGAAGTGATAAATAGTCAAAGGTATATAAATTACCAAAAATAAAAACAAAAACATAATCTTGGAGGTCAGCCTGAGAAACTGTTGTGGCTTTGGCTAGAGCATGACCTTTGACATGCTGTGACCCATTGTGACAATAAAGTTATTGACAGTGCTACCAGATTGATTCGATTTTCTACATTGTTCTGTCTAGTGTGCAGAAAGAGGAACTGGCTATTTACAGGGGAACTTTAAGATTTCTTAGAAATTTGGAGATACCTGGAAGAAATATTTGACTTCCCTTATAACAGCAGGTGACTATTTAGTTATTAGAGAAATTTGAATGATTATATCATAAGATACACAAAATATATTTGAAGGTAATATGGCAGATTATCAAATGCTCTATCAATCAAATTGATAAAATTAAGGAATTGTGTTGAAGTTTTATTTATGCATAACAAATTGCAATAATCTTAGTGGCTTAAAACAACATTCATTTTGTATAGATCAGAAATCAAAATGATGTGTTTGAGTTCTCTGCTCAGGTGAAATCAAGGCTGGGGGCTAGTTGCATGCTTATTTGCAGTTCAGAATCCTCTTCCAAGCTTATTCCTATTATTGGCAGAAAGCATTTCCTTAGAGTTGAGGACTGAATTCCTGTTTACTTCCTGGCTATCAGCTGCAGGCTGCTTTCAGCATCCAGAGGCCATGCTTATGTCCTTGTCTGTGGCTTCCTCCATCTCAGACAAAGAGAACCTTCATCATGCTAAATCCCTCTCATTATTTGAATTTCTCAGCTATCCTCTGTTACAACCAGCTAAGGAAAAGTCTCCATTGAAAGGGCACTCATGGTATGTTAGGTCCATGAAGAAAATCTCTCTATTTTATTTCTAATTTTTAAAAATTTATAATCCATACCTGAGGATATGTTTTTACTTATCTGAGAGAGAGAGGAAAGGAGAGAGGAAGAGAGAGAAACTTCAACCAGTTGCCTCCCATACGTGCCCTGACTGGGGAAACACACAACCTAGTTAAACACCTTGACCGGGACCGGGAATTGAACTTGTGACCCTTCAGTGTCTGGACCATGTCCAACCAACTGAGCGACACCAGCCAGGGCATAATCTCTCCATTTTAAAGTCAATTAAATAGTAACTTCAATTACAACTACAAAATTTCTGTTGCCATATTAGGTTAATAATGAGAGTAACACTAGTGGGCAAAAACATTTCATTCCTATAAGTTTATTATTAGTGACTAGAGGCCTGGTGCACAAATTTGTGCACCAGTGGGGTCGCTCAGCTTGGCCTGAGGGATTGGGCTGAAAATGGCTCTCTGACATCCCCCAAGGGGTCCTGGATTACTAGAGGGTTCAGGTCAGGCCGAGGGAACCCACCTGTGCATGATCAGGGCTGGGAAGGAACATGGGAGGTTGGTCAGCCAGGGAGGGACCGTGGGAGGGCTACAGGGCATGTCCGGCCCATCTCGCTCAGTCCCGATCAGCCAGACCCCAGCAGCAAGCTAACCTACCAATCGGAGCATCTGTCCACTGGTGGTCAGTGCATGTCATAGCAAGCGGTTGAGCGGCCTTAGCATATCATTATCATATTATGCTTTGATTGGTTGAACGGCCAACTGGTTGACCGGACACTTAGCATATTAGGCTTTTACTATATAGGATTTCTGAAAGTTGATCAAAATATTATATTTAAGAAGAACAGTGGTGTGTGCTTGAATATGTGACAATTAATAGTGATTTAAATAAATTGCAACTTTCAAAGAACTCAAAATCATCGTAAAAGATTAAAAATGTAAAAATAGTTATGTCAACTTATAGTCTACTAATATTTTTTTAAAAAAATTATTTATTGTCTAAAGTTTTACATATGTCTCCTTTTCCCCCACTTTTTCCCCCAGCCATTCCCACCCCGGGCAAGCCCCCACCGCCCCAGTGTCTGTGTCCATTGGTTATGCTACTATGCATGCATACAAGTCCTGTGGTTGCTCTCTAACCCCACCTCCCCTGCCATTTGTCTCTGGATCTATTCTTGTTCATGAAATTATGTTGATTACTATATCCCACATATGAGTGAGATCATGTGATATTTGTCTTTCTCTGACTGGCTTATTTCGCTTAGCATAATGCTCTCCAGTTCCATCCATGTTATTGCAAATGGTAAAACTTTCTTCTTTTTTATAGCAACATAGTATTCCATTGTGTAGATGTACCATAGTTTGGTAACCCACTCATCTGCTGATGGGCACTTAGGCTGTTTCCAAATCTTAGCCATTGTAAATTTTGCTGCTATGAACATAGGGGTGCATATATTCTTTCTGATTGGTGTTTCTGGTTTCTTTGGATATAGTCCTAGAAGTGGGATTACTGGGTCAAATGGGAATTCCAATTTTAACTTTTTGAGGAAACTTCATACTGACTTCCACAGTGGCTGCACCAGTCTGCATTCCCACCAGCAGTGCACGAGAGTTCCTATTTCTCCACACCTCGCCTATCTACTAATCTTAATACTGTGTATCTAACCTAGAATTCAAGTAATGAAAATTTTTACATGGCAGTTATGTTAATTCAGAGACTGACATGTTAGACAGAAATATTAGTTTACAACATGTTAGTCAACTTTCATCTAGATAAAAATGGAGAATGACAAACCCTAAAAAGCTCTACAAACTTGCAGTAAAATTACCTACTGAGCTACAGTATTTATAATTGTGGAAGGCAACATTTCTAACTTATGAAAAGGGATTTTGGGAAATAAGTTTATTTGTGTATTTCAAAGTAAAATGTATTATTAATTCTATTACATACGTAGATTAATTTGCTTGGAGGATAAATTTCCTCTCTTTGAATTACATTATCTTTTAATTTCCCCTTAGGGGAAAACATTAAAAACAATTATACTTGTAAATATATATTAAAACTTATTCAGAACACATTAAGTATAGAAGTTAAGTATCTTTATATTTACTTAGTCATGAAAAAATATTGCATTAAGAAGGAAATTTTCTTTTGACAAAATAAATCATGAATATGTTAATACTGAGTTTGTTTGAACTAGATTTTGTTTCTATTTTTTAAATGCCTCTACTAGGAAATAATTTTTTTCACTGAAACACACTCATTAATATTATATTTGCTTTTCATGATTAATTTGAAGATTAGTCATATACAAGGTGTCCCAAAAATGTATACATATGTTAATAGCTGTCAGCTCAATTTTGAAAATGAAATGTATTTTAATAAACACTGCCTTTATACTTATTAAAAGTATGTGTATACAGTTTTTGGGACACCCTATATTTTATGATTTTTTTCCCCATTTACCTTTATGTTCACTGGTCCCTAGTTTTGGAGAGACCAGAAACAATTATTTACAAATTAACATGTGTGTCTGTTCTAAGTACTCTGGATGCTCCATGATGTAAGAAAGCTCTCATTTCTATTTTGTCTAATTGAGAATTCAGGATGGAAGAGTAGCAGGCATTGCTCAGAAATGTGACAGGGGAACTAACAATGCACATATGCCTGAGATAAAAGATTATGGTTACAGCATAAACAGTCAAGAGCCAAGGAAGTAAAGCTGGAGAAGATTATTTGGAAAATTAGGACATCTATACAGAAAAATTTAGAAACACATGTCATGCCCAAGACAAAAACATGCTCAGAAAAAACTTCTTAAAACCCTAGCTACTACCTCAGCTTGACCCTTAAGTTCTTCACAAGACCAGATAAATTTTAGACTACCTCGAGACTGAGCCAATCTGCAAAAACAGGGAGAGGTATTTGTTTTTGTTATCATTTTGTTTTTATTTTTGTTTTTAGTTCTATCTGTCCAAGGAAATCTCATGTCAAAACATGAGCAAAAGAAAGAGAGACTTCAGTGACCACAGACAAGAAGAAAAATAATCTTTACAAAAATAGTTTGAAAAAAATCACTAACCCTTTTATATATGTAACAGAGGCATGATGCATGAAAATCTGTGCAAGAGTAGGCCTTCCTTCCCCTGACTGCCAGCATTGGCTTCCCTTCCACACCCAGGACCCAGGCTGCCGGCTCTGGCTTTCCTCCTGCATCTGGGACCCGGGCTTCCCTTCTCTGGCTGCCAGCAGGCATCCAGGACCCAGGCTGGCTTCCCTCCAGCCCCAGCTTTGGCAGGAAAGATGTCTGGAATGATGTCCAAAAGACATCCGGTCTAATTAACATATTACCCTTTTATTATTATAGACTAGTGGCCTGGTGCAAGAAAATTTGTATACTCGGGGGAGGGGTCCCTCAGCTCGGCCTGCACCCTCTTGCAGTCCGGGAGCCCCCAGTCTGTGGGAGGTGACTGGGCAGGCCAATCAAGGGATGCCCCCCGATCGCCATCCCCTCCCTCTGCCCACTAGCATGTGGCTTGGCTAGCCTGGTGCCGCCTGCTCCCTGGCCTCGCCCCCTGCTGAGTGGTCATTCCACCGTTCAGTTGATTTGCATATTATGCTTTTATTATATAGGATATCAACAGCAAAACTGGGAGAAAGAAACAATATTATTATGAGAATTACCAATATAATATTAAAGTGTGCATTTTTCAACAGCAACAAAAATCACAGCATAAAAAGAAAAAAACATGGCTATTAAAAGGAAAAATATATATTGATATGAACCATCCTTGGGGAAGCCCAAACATTTAACTTATTAGACAAAGACTTTAAAATAACCTTCCTAAATATGTTCAGAGAATTAAAGAAAAATATGAAAAAGGGGAAAAAAGAAATCAGCAAAATGATATATGAATAAAATTAAAATATTAATAATAAGATAGAAATTATAAAAAATAACCAAAAGAAATTCTGGACCTAAAAAGTACAATAACTAAATTTAAAAATTCTCTAGGGAAGTTTAATGTAAGAGTTGAACAGGCAGAAAAAATTAACAACTGTGAAGAAAGGATTATTGAAATGATCATGACTGAAGAGCAGAAAGTAAAAAATAGTAAAAAACTGAAATAAAGGTAAAGGGACCTATGGAACACTATCAGATGGAATATGTAGGCATTGTGGGAGTCCTAGAAATAGATGTGGGGTGTGGCAAATGGAGAGAAAAAGAAAAGGAGAGAGAGAAAGGGACAGAGAGAAGATCTGAATCAATAATGGCCCAAAATATCAAATTTAATGAATTATATGAATCTACAAATCCAAGAATATCGATATAATTTAATAAGATAAACTTAAAGGAACCCACACCAATACAGATTATAATTGCATTTTGAAACTAAAAAATGTTTTTATTTTTGTTTTCTTTTTCATTAAATTTATTGGGATGACATTGGTTCATATGATCATACGAGAGGCCTGGTGCACAGAATCATGCACCAGTGGGGTCCCTCAGCCTGGCCTGCAGAGATCGGGCAGAAACCGGTTCTCTCACATCCCTGAGGGGTCCTGGATTGTGAGAGGGTGCAGGCCAGGCTGAGGGACCCCACCAGTGCATGATTGGGGCTGGGGAGGGACCGCGGGAGGGCTGCAGGGCATGTCCAGCCCATCTTGCTCAGTCCTGATAGGCCGGACCCCAGCAGCAAGCTAACCTACTGGTTGGAGCATCTGCCCCCTGGTGGTCAGTGCACATCATAGGGACTGGTCAAACTGTCAAACGAACAGTCGGACACTTAGCATATTAGGCTTTTATTATATAGGATAGATTTCAGGTGTTTGTTTCTATGTTACAAGATCTGTATGTTGCACTGTGTGCCCACCACTCAAAATCAAATTTTCTCCTGTGACCATATATTAGGACCCCTTTCTCCTCCACCTCCCTTCCCTCTGGTAACCACCACACTGCTGTTTATGCTTACAAGTTTCAGTTTTATATCCCACATATGAGTGAAATCATTTTGAAATTAGCACAAAGACAGAGACTCGTGGCTTACAAGGAATACACAATAAGATAAACAAAAGATTTCTCATTTGAAACTATGGAGGACAGAAAACAGTGGAATAACATACAATAAATAGCAAAGAAAAACAAAACCTTTCAACCAGGTATTTGTAGCTGGAAAATGGTCCTTCAAAAATGAGTAAAATAGTAAGACATTCACAGATAAACATAAGTTGAGGGAAAGTCACTAGACTTTCCCAAAAGAAATGCCAAATGAAGTTTTGCAGTTTAAAATTAAAAAACAATGAACAATAAATCAAAGTTATATAAAGAAATAAACATAACCTGGCAGCGGTTCTCAACCTGTAGGTCGCGAACAATGAAAATACATCCTGCATATCAGATATTTACATTATGATTCATAACAGTAGCAAAATTACAGTTATGAAGTAGCAACGAAAATAATTTTATGGTTGGGGGTCACCACAACATGAGGAACTGTATTAAAGGGTCGCGGCATTAGGAAGGTTGAGAACCACTGCTACCTGGGGAAATGTAAAAGCCTGCATGATTGTGTTTTTGGTTTGTAATTCCATGTTTTATTTCCTACCTGATTTAGACAGGTGCATGAAAATAATTATAAATCTGTTTCAAGACACATAATGCATAAAGATGTAATTTATAAAACAATAACATAAAAAAGAACAGCATTGTATAAGTAGAGCTTTTGTATGCTATTAAAGTCAGGTTCACTTCAATTCAAATTAGATTCTTGTAAATTTAGATGTTAAAAATAATACACATGGTAAACTCAAATATCTAAAGAATATATAGAAAGGAAATGAGAAATCAAAGTGATTAAATGCAAAAAAAAACAAAACTAAATACAAATGAAGTCACCAATGAACAACAAAGGGTCAATGAAGCTAACATGCCAACCACAAATAGCAAATCAGCAGAAGTAAGTCCTTCCTCATAAGTACTATTTCATATTTAGGGAATCAACTCTTCAATTTAAAGGTAGATATTGTGGAATGCCTTAAAAACAACAACTATGGTCCAATGATATAATTTATATAAAATATCCACTTAATATAAAGATAAAAATAGGTTGAAAGTGCCAGTATGGAAAAAGTTATTTCATGCAGATATTATCAAAAAAGAACTGGGTACTAATATCAGACAAAAATAGACTTTAAGTAAAAAGCTATTACAAGAGATCAAGAAGGGCATTCAATATTGATAAAAGTGTCAATTAATCAGAAATATATACCAGTTATAAACATATATGGATCTAGCAATGTGGGGAAGCATGGCACTGGTTGGAAAGTCTGTAAGGATTCTCTGAAAGGTAAGAGGTCTCTGGGGGGCCTTGCCAAAGGCAGCAGCCCCTGCCTTGACTTTTCCAAACAAGTCTGAGCCCCCGGGTGTTTTACTAGAATCTTTATGTTTAGACTTCAAAACATCTTTGAAAGACAGTACAGATGCAGGTGTTTTCTCAAGGATGCTTACCCTGCTGATAGTATCTAATAGTTAATTTGAGTTCAAGCTGTTGTTATAATAAAAGCTTAAGGAGGCAGGCGAACAGGGCACTTGGTGGCGATAGCCAAGTAGTCCCTTAGTCTCTCTTTCACAGAAACGTGTCAGAGTAATCATTCATCCATTGCTCAGGGTCTGCCGGTCAGTCCCAGCATAACAACACAGTACCAAAATATATAAAGTAAACATTGTAGAATATACGAAGCAAATATTGACAGAATTAAAGGGAGAAATAAACAGTTCTACAGTAGTAGTTGGAAACTTCAATATTCTACTTTCAATGAAGGGTAGGACATCTCTACAGGAGATAACATTTTTATTACTTATTATTCATGAAACATTTTATCAATAATGCAGGCTAACATGATGCTTATGACAGACTACAAATATCTAAAGTTTCTAAATTTCTGGTGAAATATACTTACTTTTTTCTTTGCCTTTAATTATTTTTACTTTGATTCTTTTCAGGATATTTATTGTCATCATTTGCAAAACTTTGTAAACTGTTTTTAACTAAAAGTTTGCATGGCAACACAGAAGAATTTTTTAAGAAATAGAGGCCAAACAAATAATATGTTTGTTGTTTTGATTTTAATCATTGCCTAAATTATCTTAAGAAAACTAAAATTTCAGTTTCTAAATTAAGTTTTTGATGTGTCATGGTGTTTACTTTCAGTTTATACCTTCAGTGATTATTTGTGTTTATTATTTCTTAATTTTTTTATTTAAATATATACATTTGTGGTATTTCAGAATTTATATTTACTTCCAAAAGTTTTTATTTAACAAGAGAATTATTTATTCTGTAATATATATTCACTGACTGGGTGTTACATTTCAGTAACTGTACTATTTACTGGTGACATAGAGTGAATAAATTGCAAGCCTTTTCCTCAAAATTCTGAAAGTACACTAAGAAAGCTAGAAAAAATTCATGCAATTACAGTTATTATGTAAGCACATACAGAGCAAATTCTCAAAAGAATATTCACAGTGATGGGGAAATAGAAAAGTCACAAATGGGAGAAGATATGGCTTCTTAAATTCTTGAATTTGATTTTTTGTTTAACACTTAAGATAGATAATATGAGACTGTACTTAGAAGTGGAGGGTGGAGAAACTGAAGGATGGTGAAAGACATGAGATTGCACAAGTTTTTGAAGTGCTAATGTTTCTGTAGTTTTAATAAAGGGATTGGTGTTTAATAGCAAAAAAAAAAAAAGAAAGAGGTTAAAGCTGAAAATTTCTCCTGAGTAAAAAAGTAGTCTGTCGTATGTTTTTTAAAAAATAATCTGTTTTTATTATTTTTTAATTAATGTGTGATTGAACTTTTGATTTTAATGCCATCTTTTTTGAACACTAGGTATATTTTTATTTTCTCCAGACCAGGATTCCAGTATATACTTACATGTATAACAAACCCAAAATGTTAGAAAATGAATTTAGGGTAGAACATATAGCTTTAAGAATAGTATTGGGAAATTGTTTTAATTAGGGATATGTTTAAGTAGAGATATCTGTGGAATATAAAACTGATAAGCGTGTAACCTCCCAAAAATGTCATCTTATGTTTCTATGTAAGCTGTGCATGCTAGATTACATAATTGACATGAGTCATTTCAGTCAGGGATAGGGGATGTCTGACCCCTGGGCCATATAAGGCCCATGAAGTCATTTGGTCTGGCCTTGCCAAGGCATTAGGGATGAGTCAATTAAATGTTCGACCAAATATAGCAGGCTAATTTTTAAGTGGATAATTTTGAAGGGCCTGAGAACGATGTTATAAATATCCAAATGGCCCTTGGAAGAAAAAAGGTTTAAAATTCTTCATAGTACATTTTTATTTCCAAGCATATTTTTTCCTTACCTAAGTCACTTGTTTGCTGACTCATTTCACCTTCAGTTGTGGATGTCAAGGGAATGAAAACTAATTTAAATATCATCCTAAGCAAATTGTATTAGAATGACAATTCTGCTGTAGAATGCAATTTACATAATAAATTCTAAAATCAAGTATAAATGATTTATGGATTACCTAGTGTTTGCGGTTATTTGCACCAATTTTCTATTAACACAGAGAAAGATAGTCTTATTTAGCATTTTTATAAATAATCATGAATAGGAAATGTCCATTGAATTTGTGGTGCATGCAGATTATAACAAGTTTCCCTGGATGGTGAAATGCCATGTCCACGGGGACAACCAGCTAAAGGTGCTCACAAATCTTGAGAGGCCACAAAGATAGAATTTTAGAAGATAAGTAATGAACTTTCCTGGTCTGGGACCATTTAAGACAGAGGTGAGTTAATGACATCCCTATTTAATATATTTGTATTCTTTCTGATTGTTGACTTTAAAATTACTTGTTATTCTCAGATCCCTATGTCACTTTTCTTTCCTAATTCTAAGCAATTTTATATCATATACTAGAGGCCCAGTGCATGAAATTCGTGCACAGTAGGGTCCCTAGCAGCTGCCGGCTGCCAGGGCAGGGGCCTCCCTTCCCCCAGCTGGTCAGCACACATCTAACTCCTGGTCAGTTGAACTCCCGCCCATGGGGACAATTTACTTATTAGCTTTTTATTATATAGGATAAAATTTCTACAATTCATACTGAAAGAAAAGCTGAGATATTATAGTTCTAATTTGTATACCCAATTAGTTTGTTGTTTCCTATCTGTGAGCAGTTTTAAAATACTCGTTCATTTGATTTAGTCTTTGTGAATATTGGATTTTCTGGGAGACAAATTGCAAAACAATACACAGAATTAATATTACTGACAGTAGAACATTAAACATAATAAATGATAAAGCTATTTTAACATAAATTAGGACCTAAGAATGTATGTATACAAATAGATATGTAACTTAAAAGTCTAATGGTAACAGTAAAAATTTATAAAGCCTACTGTTAAAATATTGAAGGAACAGAAATGTGAAAAATTACAAATTTTCTTTTTAATAAGTGCTATCATAATCTCCAGAGTGGAAAAGCAGTACTTAGTGAAATAGACATGCGTGATTCTACCATGCTTTCAATCTTCTGTTATCTTAAATGACAGAATGAATAGAAAAACAGACATTCCTTTTAATTTTAAAAGATTTTCTATATAAACTATTAGGAAACATACAAAAAATCCCTTCAGGTGTGATAATCATATACATGATAATTCTTTAATGTGCATTGTGAAAAAATTGAACCATAGTGAATTCCGTAGCGATATATTTTATATCACTTTAAGAGCTCCACATCATATGTAAAGGCAATCTGAAGGATACTTTATCAAACTGCAGTAAAATTTATTATGGAAAACATGTCAACATTTTTGCTAATTAAATTTTTATTAAATCCCCATATTTGCAATGCAACATTTTATTCCTTCAATAATTTATTTAATACCAATAACATGAAAGTATTTTCAAAAAGATATAAATAGTAAGCTCTATTTATAAAGATGTTTTGGTTTTAGAAAGTTATATTGATAACTCTTGTTTATTTTCACATTATTTTTTATAGGATGGTAGCTAGACAAACTAAATAAAAATACATAGATGACTGCCATTTGCAACAACATAGATGGATCTTGAAAATATCATGGTAAGTGAAATAAGTCAGACAAAAGTTAAGAACCATATGATTTCACTCATATGTGGGGAGAAAACAAACAAAACCTCATAGGCCTAGAAAACAGTACTGTGGTTACCAGAGGGAAGGGGATGTGTAGGTAGTAAAGGGTAAAGGCAGTCAAATACATGGTGACAGAAGGTGATTTGACTTTGGGTGGTGGATGTCAAGGGAATGAATATACCTATGATATATGCCTATGATGTATCATAAAATTTTACACTTGAAATCTATATAATCTTATTGACCAATGTCACCTCAATAAATTTAATTAAAATATATAGATGAAAATGGGACTACAAATAATTCACATTTTTCAGCTCTTCAGTTTCTTTACCTAATGTAGTATTTTCCTCATGTGAAAACCAGAAGTAGTAACTACAAGGAGCTAGCTATTCTTTCCCCATCTCAAGAGACCTCAGTGGTAAAATAATTTCTGGGGGCCCAGGAGTAAAATTAGGAAAGGTTATTAAATATCCTTTATTTTAATGACTACTTAATTTTAATGCGCATGGGTGTTTGAGTCAGACTAAACATAGTTTAAGTCTCTGTACTTTCATTATGAACTGTAATCTAGGCAATTTGCCTAAACTCACAAAGCTTCTGTTTATTCATCAAATTGTAAGAAGAAATGTATTCTCTTCATATGATCATTAGCAACAACCAATTCAATTATAAGTCTCAAACACTTAACTCTGTGCATTCCATACACTAAATGCTAAATTTATAAAAATGGACATGTTTCTATTTCTTATATTAACAGGGTATATGTTGATATGGAACGCAGAAGGAAAAACTGAAAATGATATACTCCTGAAAGAAAAGTCAGGCCAACTTAGTAGGAACTACAATAAAACAAAGGCAGTTATATAATGCAATGCAATACACTTTGACTAACATGTTCATGTTTCCCTTACCCACCAGCCACTGGTAATGATGATTCTGTTCTCTGGGTCTATGAGTTTGGCTATTTTAGAGTTCATGTGTAAATGAGATCATACAGTATTTGTCTATCTTTGTCTGCCATATTTCATTTAGCATAATGCCCCCAAGATCCATCCATGTTGTTGCAAATGGGAGGATTTCCTTTCTTTATTATGTCTAAATAATTTTCCATTGTCCTCAGGCATCGCTCAGAACAATAATTTGGCCATATGTCTCCTAGGGCAAGGGAACTAAAGAAAAAAATAAACAAATGGGAGTACCCCAAACTAAAAAGCTTCTGCATAGCAAAATAAACTATTAACAAAATGGAAGGGGAACCCACTATATGGGAGAACATATTTGCCAATGATATATCTAATAAGGGGTTAATTTTCAAACTATATAAAGAATTGTGTTGCTGAAGTGTCTTAAGTGGACTCCTGAGCCTTTCCAGAACTATATTTTGTTGGTAATTCACTGTGGGATTGTGTAATTAAACTTTTTTCAGAAATATTATATACTTATAAAAAAGTACAAAAATCAAAAGTATACATCTAAATCAATTCTAACAAAGTGCACATACCCAGGAAACCAGAAAAAATGTCAATAAGTGGAAAATAACAAGCTTCAAAAAGTTCTCTTACAGCTGCTTTTTCTTAGTACATTACTAGCCAGGAATAACATCTGTAATATCTTCTAACACAACAGATTAATATTGCTTGTTTTATCTATCTATCTATCATCTATCTATCTATCATCTATCTATCTATCTATC
>NW_005371168.1:596064-614443 GCF_000412655.1 Myotis brandtii
TGATAGCCATTCTGACAGGTGTGAGCTGGTACCTCATTGTTGTTTCAATTTGCATCTCTCAGATGATTAGTGACTTTGAGCATGTTTTCATATGTCTCTTGGCCTTCTGTATGTCCTCTTTCAAAAAGTGTCTATTTAGGTCCTTTGCCCATTTTTTGATTGGATTATTTATCTCCCCTTTGTTAAGTTGTATAAGTTCCCTGTAAATGTTGGAGATTAAACCCTTATTGGAGATAACATTGGCAAATATGTTCTCCCATGCAGTGGGCTCTCTTGCTGTTTTGTTTATGGTTTCTTTGGCTGTGCAGAAGCTTTTTATTTTGATGTAGTCCCATTTGTTTATTTTCTCCTTAGTTTCCATTGTCCTAGGAGCTGTATCAGTAAATATATTGTTAAGACAAATGTCTGCTATTTTGCTGCCTATGGCTTCTTATAGGATTTTTTATGGTTTCCTGTCCTTCATTTAAGTCCTTTATCCATTTTGAGTTTATTTTTTGTGTGTATGGTGTAAGTTGGTGTTCTAGTTTCGTTTTTTTTGCATGTATCTGTCCAATTTTCCCAACACCATTTATTGAAGAGACTGTCTTGACTCCATTGTATGCTCTTGCCTCCTTTGTCAAATATTAATTAAGCTAATGGCTTGGGTCAATTTCTGGGTTCTCTGTTCTGTTCCACTGGTCTATATGTCTGTTCTTGTGCCAGTACCAGACAGTTTTGAGAACAGTGGCTTTGTAGTATAGCTTGATATTTGGTATTGTGATTCCTCCAACTTTGTTCTTCTTTCTCAAGATTGCTGCAGTTATTCAGGGTCTTTTTTTTATTCCAGATAAATTTTTGGAGAGTTTATTCTAGGTCTTTGAAGTATGCCATTGTGCTTGTATAATTTAAATTTATTTTAATGAAATTACATATTTTATACTCTTCAGTGTCTTCCTTCTTTCATTCAAAATTATGCTTTTGATGAATCTAAATCAATTACAACTCTGATTTTATCTTCTTACTTGTTTTTCACTTTCTGTCCATAGATTCTGGGCAGTTTTAGTGATTCCTAAATTTCCATATATAAAATTGAGTACATTCTTAATACTGCCTAGAAAAAAAATCCCCAACTCTCATATGGCTCTTTTAAACTTCTACTAACATATTCAAAAAGGATCAGATTTTTAATTGTCTCCCATCTTTTCTTCTTCATTTTTACCTTGAATTATTTAGGTAGGACAAGCCATTATTTACATAATGTATAATGGTTCCACTACATAAAGTATTTATTGTCATGATTCCTTTCCCCAAAATATAATATCCTTTTGTTACTGGCAAATGCTTCATCTAGAAACATCTCATGACCACCTTAGAAGACTTTAACCTGCCTCATTAATCCAATTTTCTAAAAAATGGTTTAATGCTGCTTTTCACTGGTTTTAAATCGCTGTGCCATCTCTTTTAAATTTAAAATGTTTTTTTGTTTGTTTGTTGTTTGTTTGTAAATTTCTGAGATGAATGTCAAATTATCTTGATTCCATTATATATCAACTTATCTATATATATAAAAGCCTAAGCAACCATCTAACTGTCTGACCATTTGATTGGTAGCTATGTCGTGCACTGACTACCAGGTTGCAGATGCTCAATGCACAGGCATGGAAACATGGAACAGACTGATGAATCTCAGAGGGAAAGGGGGAGGGGGAGGGCAGGAAGAGATTAACCAAAGATCTTATATGCATACTAGGCACGGATTTATGCACTGGTGGGGTCCCTCGATCTGGCCTGTGGGGATCTGGCAGAAACAGTGCAGTGCTTGTTACATGTGGCAAACTATGGTACTGCTTTTTACAGTCTCACATCAAAACACCAACAATTCCACAAGGCCTGGTTATGCAATATAAATTTTCATAATAGTCCAGAAATAATGAAACACCTGGATCTAAAGTTTTAATTTTAATAAAAACTCTAAGGACCAAAACCAAAACAGTTCAGAATTGCAGCACATACTGAGGAAATAAAATAGGAGAATGATAACAAGTTGTTACAAGAAATGTCAGGCACTTAAACTTATTCAGTCAGAAAGATGTCAGTGATTGATTGCATCAATGGTCCCAGTTCTCTTTCTTTAACCATTTATTTTTTCACCATGTGACTTCACAGGCTACTTTTTGAGTCTGAGAAGTGCGAATTTAGGTATTTGACTTGTTTTGGCCAATGTTATAAAAGACAATTTCATATAAATAGAGGCTTTTGCTTCTACTTTTGAAGCTGTGTTACTGCCAGATAACATGCCTGGACCCACTGCTAGAAGATGAGAAATAAGTAAAATCATCCAGTCACCCAATCTGACAGCAAACTGATTGCCTGATAGATAGATGTAAGAGTGAGCCAAGCTCAAAGTAAGGAGAACTGCACACCCAAACACAGGCAGAATTTTTATCCTACACCCTTTGAGGATAAAATAAATGCTTTTTCTTTTAAGCCACTGATATTTGAAGTGGTTGGTTATATAGCATAATCATGCTAATAGAAATCTGATACAGAAATCAGTATTTAAAGTGGAGTGCTACATAATAAAAATAAAACATAACAAAATATATTATGTTGGTTAGCAGAAGCTTACAAAATGACCACGATGCCCTAAGGATCCAAGAAAACTCATGACCTATCCTATCTAATAAAGAGAGAATATGCTAATTGACCCTCACACCATAGCAAAGATGGCAGCACCCACAGCCAATAAGGAGGGAATATGCTAATTGACTGCCACAACCTCAAAGATGGTGGCTCCCACAGCCACAAGATAGTGGTGTCCAGTCCCCTCAGCCCCATCAGGGTGGCAGGCGTGAGGCAAGGCCTGCCTCTGGAGACCCCCAACCCCCTCAGCCCCCCAACCGCCCAGGGCTTCCTGAGGCTCAGGTAACCAGGGCCGGGCAAGGCTTGTGCTGCTGGCAGTGGCAGCAGCAGAGGTGTGATAGGGGCGTTGCCTTCCCCAGATTGCCGGGTTGCCTCTCGCCTCTGAGGGCTCCCAGACTGTGAGAGCTTGCAGGCCGGGCTGAAGGACCGCCCCCCTGCCACTCCAGTGCATGATTTTTCATGTACTGGGCCTCTAGTTGTGATATATTAAGAAATATATATTTGATCTTCATCCCATGATTCTGGCATAACAATGTCTAAAAACCTTGGAATTTCCTAAGTGATAGGTATGAGAAGTATATCTTTTGTTATTTACAATAAGCCCCTTTTAAGCATGCCTGAATTTATGCTAGTGAGATGGCACTTGGTGGGCCCCTAGAGAGCTTCAGGATGGAAGTTGGGTGCCTGAGGAATCAATCAGATGATCAGAGGATTGGAACTTGCAGCCTCACCTTCCAACCCAAGGAGAGGGAAGAGAGAGACTAGAAATTGAATTAATCACCAGAGGACAATGATTTAACGGAACTTCCATAAAAACTCTGAATGGTGGGATTCAAAGAGCTCGGGATGGTGAGCACATCTAGGTGCTGGGAGTGTGGAGCAGCTGCAGAGGATCAGGGAGCTCCACACCCCTTCCCCATCACTTTCCCGAGGAAGCTGGTGTCTGGGAGTTGTATTCTTTATAATAAGCCAGAAATATGAGCCGAGTGCTTTCTTGAGTTCTGTGAGCAGTTCTAGCAAATTATCAAACCTAGAGATGGGGTTGTGGGGAACTTACAGCCAGTTGATCAGAAGTATGGGTGGCCCTGACTTGAGATTGTTGCTTGAAGTGGGGGGTAGTTTTGTCATGTTGAACCCTTAACCTGTCGGGTCTGCACTAACTCCAGGCAGTTAGTAACAGAACTGAATTTACCTGTAGGAGACCCAGTCGGTGTCTGAAGTGTTGAATAATTGGTTGGTGTGAGAAAATAAACACACACACACATTAGGTATCAGAAGTTCGGTGTTGTAAAAACACAAAGAGAGAAGCAGCTGTATTATGTAGTGATGGACTATTTCGTAAAATTACATTATAAACTTTTGGATTTGGGTAAAAAAGAACTCTCCAGGCTAACTATTGAAAGTGGCAGCTGATACCTTTTAACTGTATATTATAAGATAGTGCAAGAAAGAGATGTGGTCAAAAGAAAAAAAAAAATGAACTACAGTTGCAAGAGGGGCTAGAAGTTCCTAGATTAGAAAAAAAAAACATTGATTCTTTCCCTGGGGCAATGTAATACTCTAAAATAAGACATGGCCTCAGACTATAGATCTCACAGCCATGGACTTGTGAAACTCTTCGTCATGACCTTTTAAAAAGTCAGAGCAGTCATTCCCAGACACTTTCAGCTCTCTGAAAAGAATTTCTAGAAAGCTTTAGTTTATAGCACAAAGAAACCTAGCTTCAAAATAGTAGAAAATAAGTCCAGAGAGGAAGACATAGCAGGAAAGCAATTAGGAGTGTGGCTTTTGTTGATTATAATCAGTTGGTAGTAAAACTAACAAGAATTTTCAAGAAATAATAATGAAACAAGTTTCTATAGACTCTCTTAACCTCCAATTTTTCCCTAGGAAACAGGCTGAGAAAATTCTGCAATATTTTCTTATGCCTTTTAAAGCAGTGCCTAAGAAGTTTAATGAAAAAACAAATGAGGTCCAAGGAGGAAAAGATAAGTAAAATGGAGGAAAATGAATTGATGATCCACTCCCATGGAATAAAGTCAATTTCTATTTAAAAGATACTTCTCAACCCCCCAGTAGGCATCTCAGATAGAATGGTGGGATTCAAAGAGCTCGGGATGGTGAGCACATCTAGGTGCTGGGAGTGTGGAGCAGCTGCAGAGGACCAGGGAGCTCCACACCCCTCCCCCATCACTTTCCTGAGGAAGCTGGTGTCTGGGAGTTGTATCCTTTATAATAAGCCAGAAATATGAGCCAAGTGCTTTCTTGAGTTCTGTGAGCAGTTCTAGCAAATTATCAAACCTAGAGATGGGGTTGTGGGGAACTTACAGCCAGTTGATCAGAAGTATAGGTGGCCCTGACTTTAGATTGTTGCTTGAAGTGGGGGGTAGTTTTTCCTTAACCTGTCGGGTCTGCACTAACTCCAGGCAGTTAGTAACAGAACTGAATTTACCTGTAGGAGACCCAGTCGGTGTCTGAAGTGTTGAATAATTGGTTGGTGTGAGAAAATAAACACACACACACATTAGGTATCAGAAGTTCGGTGTTGTAAAAACACAAAGAGAGAAGCAGCTGTATTATGTAGTGATGGACTATTTCGTAAAATTACATTATAAACTTTTGGATTTGGGTAAAAAAGAACTCTCCAGGCTAACTATTGAAAGTGGCAGCTGATACCTTTTAACTGTATATTATAAGATAGTGCAAGAAAGAGATGTGGTCAAAAGAAAAATAAAATGAACTACAGTTGCAAGAGGGGCTAGAAGTTCCTAGATTAGAAAAAAAACATTGATTCTTTCCCTGGGGCAATGTAATACTCTCAAATAAGACATGGCCTCAGACTATAGATCTCACAGCCATAGACTTGTGAAACTCTTCGTCATGACCTTTTAAAAAGTCAGAGCAGTCATTCCCAGACACTTTCAGCTCTCTGAAAAGAATTTCTAGAAAGCTTTAGTTTATAGCACAAAGAAACCTAGCTTCAAAATAGTAGAAAATAAGTCCAGAGAGGAAGACATAGCAGGAAAGCAATTAGGAGTGTGGCTTTTGTTGATTATAATCAGTTGGTAGTAAAACTAACAAGAATTTTCAAGAAATAATAATGAAACAAGTTTCTATAGACTCTCTTAACCTCCAATTTTTCCCTAGGAAACGGAATTTTCAAGAAATAATAATGAAACAAGTTTTTATAGACTCTCTTTTTTTTTATTTTTAATTAAATCTTTATTGTTCAGGTTACATTTGTTCCTCTTTTTTTCCCCCCCATAACTCCCCTCCTCCCAGTTCCCGCCCCACCCTCCGCCCTCTCTCCCCACCCACTGTCCTCATCCATAGGTGCACGATTTTTGTCCAGTCTCTTCCTGCATCTCCCATTTCCCTTTCCCCCCCAAGAATAGTCAGTCCATTCCCTTTCTATGTCCCTGATTCATTATAATCACCAGTTCATTCTGTACATCAGATTATTTATTCACTTGGTTCTTAGATTCACTTGTTGATAGATGCATGTTTGTTGTTCACAATTTGTATCTTTACCTTTTTCTTCTTCCTCTTCTTAAAGGATACCTTTCAGCATTTCGTATAATACTGGTTTAGTGGTGATGAACTCCTTTAGCTTTTCCTTATCTGTGAAGCTCTTTATCTGACCTTCAATTCTGAATGATAGCTTTGCTGGATAAAGTATTCTTGGTTGTAGGTTCTTGGTATTCAGCACTTTGAATATTTCTTGCCATTCCCTTCTGGCCTGCCAAGTTTCTGTTGAGAAATCAGCTGACAGTCGTATGGGTATTCCCTTGTAGGTAATTGAGTCTCTTTCTCTTGCTGCTTTTAAGATTCTCTCTTTGTCTTTTGCTCTTGGCATTTTAATTATGATGTGTCTTGGTGTGGTCCTCTTTGGATTCCTTTTGTTTGGGGTTCTCTGCGCTTCTTGGACCTGTAAGTCCATTTCTTTCACCAGGTGGGGGAAGTTTTCTGCCATTATTTCTTCAAATAGGTTTTCAATATCTTGCTGTCTCTCATCTTCTGGCACCCCAATTATTCTGATGTTTGTACGCTTGAAGCTGTCCCAGAGGCTCCTTACACTATCTTCGTATTTTCGGATTCTTTTTTCATTTTGCTTTTCCGGTTGGGTGTTTTTTGCTTCTTCGCATTTCAAATCTTTGGCTTGATTCTTGCGCTCCTCTGGTCTGCTATTGGGTGTAATATTCTTTATTTCCGACCGTGTATGCTTAATTTCTAGTTGTTTCTTTATCATAGCATCGAGGGTCTCATTAGTTTTCGTGAGGCTCTCCAGAAGTTTATTGCAAGCCCTCAAAATTGCGTTTTTTAGCTCTATATCCTCCATTTCTGTCATGTTTTTTTGTCTCCGCATTTTTTATGCTTTCTTGGTGCACCCTCTAGTGGTCTTTGTGCGCAGTCTTGTTCTAGTTGAGCCTTGATTGTTGTAGTTAATACTAGAGGGATTTGACCACCAGGCCGACTGGCTGTGTGAATCAGCTGTGTCTGCCGCGGAAAACTTCTGTCCTCTGGGGAGGTGCTAATCTAGCCTTTGCCTGAGGCGATCTGGCAAATGGCTCTGCGCAGGGCTTGGGCGGGGCGGGCTCAACAGGGCGGGCGGAGGGAGCCGTTATGGTGCCCTCAGTCCTGTTCCCAGAGGCTCTGCTTCTCAGAACCCCCGGAACCGCTGCAAACCTCGGAGGGAAAGCTGCCTTCCAACTGATGCCAGACACTCCCGCTTCTCCCGTTTGGGTCCGAGTCCCCAGCGATTCGCCCGTATCTGGAGCTCAGAGTCTGAGACTCCCCCCTGACCGAAAACGACAACCGCGCTCTCAGCCACCAGCCCGCTTTGCGCGCGCACCTCCGCACCTGAGTTTTTTCCACACTGCGCCTCCTCTGAGCCTCGGTGTGCTGTTATTTTTCCTTCTAGTTGAAGAGTCTCTCCTCAGCCAGCCTTCCTGTGGTTCTGGGTGATGTCCGTTCCGTCTTTTAGTTGTATTTTTGAAGTGGTTGTTTGCGGCAGCAGTCTCCGGTGTTTACCTATGCCGCCATCTTGGTCTCTCTCTTTTATAGACTCTCTTAACCTCCAATTTTTCCCTAGGAAACAGGCTGAGAAAATTCTGCAATATTTTCTTATGCCTTTTAAAGCAGTGCCTAAGAAGTTTAATGAAAAAACAAATGAGGTCCAAGGAGGAAAAGATAAG
Source organism: Myotis brandtii (assembly GCF_000412655.1). NCBI lineage: Eukaryota > Metazoa > Chordata > Mammalia > Chiroptera > Vespertilionidae > Myotis > Myotis brandtii. The sequence goes on from NW_005371168.1 coordinate 603,882, forward strand.
TAAAATGGAGGAAAATGAATTGATGATCCACTCCCATGGAATAAAGTCAATTTCTATTTAAAAGATACTTCTCAACCCCCCAGTAGGCATCTCAGATAATATTAACCCAGCAGGGTTAAACATTGCTATGGATGCTATGATGGCTTCATGGTTAGAGCATCAGCCCGTGCACCAAAAGGTCTCAGGTTTGATTCCTGGTCAAGCTCATATGCCTGGGTTGCAGGTTTGACTCCCTGCCCAGGAGGGAGCCCACGTGGTTGGCAACCGATCAATGCGTCTCTCTCACATTGATGTTTCTCTTTCTCTCCCTCCCTTCAACTTTCTCTAAAATCAATGGAAAAAATATCCTTGGATGAGGTTTAACAACAAAAAATATGGCATTGGCCAAGCTACTGCTCGGTACCTGCTATTACTCATCTCTATTTAGAATCAAAGTATTTATTGTAGTTATTCTGCCTCTTTCTCACCATTACATACTTTTGGTTTGTGGGTGTTGTTTTTTAGTTTATAATTTCCCAGGATTAAGATGAAATTCATTTGGACTTAATGTTGGTAATGAAATCCTATACTTTGAACTTGATCTAATTAAATAGACCTTTGTTGGTCTTGGTAGTGAATGGGTGTTTGTTGTTTTTTTGTTTTGTCTGTAAAAGGGATGTGAATAATTGTGGCCAAAATTAATTGTGGTACATTAATTTTATTGGTGGGTATAATTGTTCATTTCTCTCTGTCCCTATGTCCTTCGATATGTTGTTACCTCACTAGAGTTGTGGAGTCTAATTCCTCCACTGCTTGATTATGAGTTTGGCTACTTGACTTGTTTAGCTAATGAGATCTCAGCACTAGTGCTCATACAATAGCTTTCACTTATGTTTTTCAACCTCAGATCCCGCCATGAAGGTGTGCTTAGAATATCCTGCCTGGAAGACGAAAGACATATGGCCCAGTCATCCCTATAAGGTTTAGTTGAAAGCTAGCTTATTAATAAATATGTGACTAATCCAACCAGCTGCGTATAGCATAATTCAGTGAGCTATGGACTTGTGAGCTAAATAAATTCCTTTTAAGTCATTGAGTACTGGATGATTTATTATATAGCATCTTACAATAGATTACTGAGATATAAGACCTATATCAGAATATGACATTCTGAGCAGAAATTTGAATGCTTGTAAGAGAACAACCAAAGAGGGCATTCTGGTAAAAGAAGACGTTGTCATAAGAAGAGAATGTGATTATTCTGAGGAGGAGGTAAAAAGAGTATATCTGCAGGAGAGGGATTAAAGACAACAAGATAAATTAGGCAGGAACCACATCATGTGGGGTTTTGTAAACAAGGATAATGTGCTTCTATTTTTCTTAGTATAATGGACATTTTGGGAACATTTTAAGTAGTGTTTAACATAGTTTAAATTTTAAAAATAAGTTTCTTATCATTAATAATATTTTAATAACTCTGTATGATACCAGGTGGGTTCTAGATTTACTGGGAGGATCATTTTGTAAATTATATAAATATCTAACCACTATGCTATACACCTGAAACTAATATAAAATAATGTTGAAGAGCAATTGTAATAGAAAAAATTAAGAAAACTATTTAAAAAAAAATAAAGATGTTTTTGAGTTCCACATGCAGGAAAAATGATAAAAAAGTTTTCTATCCTTCCCTATATAGAATAGATCTCATGAGAGCAAGAATAGAAGTAGGAAAACTAGTTATGAATCCAGAACACAAATGATTATAACTTGAACTCTTAAAATTGTATAGTTTGTAGCATGTTTTTGGGAAAGTAGGAGAAAAAATATCACAAAATAAAGCCTAATAATGTCTCTGAAATATATTAGCTATTGGATTATATTTACTTACATACTCTACCTAAGTAGGAATCATTAGTTGGAAGAATATTTATGATACTGTTCTGAGTTTTTGAGTTTTAACCAGATCCACAGTCTAAAGTATCACAGACATAATTTCCTGAGTCATTACACTTATTTATTAATACTCTTGATATATATTTAATAGTATGCTTGCTTACATATCTCATATCTATTTATTCTATCTCTTTGTGCCAGAGACACACTTGGATAGAGTCTACAACATTTCTATTTTTATGATTGAACATTGTGTATTTTATAATTTTCCCAATGAGTACATACAAACTAATCTGGACCCTACTTCATGCCTTAAATATAGTCAATAAATTCTAAATTATTGATTACATATGACTTTCTTAAATTAGTCTAATGTAAATATTAAATTAGAATAAAAATATAATGATGCTACTTAAATAACAAGAACATTTTCTTCATGGTATCTTTTGATGTAGTTATGATTCTGACAGCAATATTTAACTGGGGGCTGTTTAATCTTACATGGTTGCTGAAATGTATGTACTTTGCACATACTAGATCATTCATTCTATATGTAAACATTACTGATAATTAAAATTATCTTACTGGACTCTACTTTAAAAGTTAATTTACTGACATACTTCCATGTGGGGGTGGGGAGACAAAGAGAGATAAACCAAAGAACTTATATACTTATAGGTACAGCCCATGGACATGAACAATAGGATAGAGAAGACCTGGGAGTGGGGTGTGTAGGAACTGAGTAGAGGGGGGTAAAAGGGGAGGATGGGATACATCTGTAATACTCTCAACAATAAAATAAAAATCTAAAAACATTAATTCATTCATTCTTTCAGTGGGATGATCTTGTCAAAATATAAATTATATAAAATTTCTCTTTCAAGGATTTATTACATTTAGAAAAAAATTTCAAACTACCCTTATTGACCAAAAGACTGCTTTCTCTTATTCCTACCTATCTCTCTTTTAATAATGATTATACATATAATCATTAATTTTAGAGAGGAAGGGAAAGGGAGAGAGAGATGGAAACATCAATGATGAGAGAGAATCATTGATTAGCTGCCTCCTGCAAACCTCCTCCAGGGGTTGGGCCTGCAATCCAGACATATGCCCTGACTAGGAATTGAACCAGTGACGCTTTGGTTCCTGGGTCAACACTCAACTGCTGAGCCACACCCAGCTGGGCCCTACGTATTTCTTTAATATTACTCCTACACAGGCTAACTCACTATGAGCCATGATGCCATTTGCATGGTTTTCCTTGAACTCAAAACACTCTTATTTTAGAGAGGAAGGGAAAGGGAGAGAGAGGTGGAAACATCAATGATGAGAGAGAATCATTGATTAGCTGCCTCCTGCATTCATCCCACTGGGGATTGATCTGGAAACTTGGGCATGTGCCCTGACCGGGAATCAAACTTGCAACCTTTTGATGCGTGGAATGACAAGCTGGGCCCTACGTATTTCTTTAATATTACTCCTACACAGGCTAACTCACTATGAGCCATGATGCCATTTGCATGGTTTTCCTTGAACTCAAAACACTCTTACTTCTTATATTTTTTAAATATGACTTTAGGGAGAGAAGAAGGGAGAGAGAGAGAAACATTGATTGCCTGCCTCCTGCATTCATTCCACTGGGGATTGATCTGGAAACCTGGGGATGTGCCCTGACCAGGAATCAAACTTGCAACCTTTTGATGCGTGGAATGACACTCAACCGACTGAGTCACAACAGCCAGTTTACATTCAATATTATTTCGTATTAGTTTTAGGTGTAAGGCATAGTGGTTAGACATTAATATACTTTGGTTCTTTTTAATTGCCATCACCTTAGGGATTATCTTATGTGTTACTTCATGTTCTCTAAGAAGCAAAACCCAAGACAGGATTAGATAGATGTTCAAGGGATTTCTTGGGGAAAAACATTTGTGATTGAATAAAAGAAAGGGAGGTGGAGCATTGAAGAGATCAACCAGATTGCAAGGCAGGCTCACTCCTATGAGGAGTAGAGGAAGGCTGATGGCAAGAGACAACTGCAATAGATATCCATTGCCTGCCTAAGTCCCACCTTCTTACTTATACATCATACTTGACTTTTTAAGCTCCAGAGCCCCTCTAGTTAAGAGTGGTCCTCCCCTAGTGCAGCTCCCTCAGTCATGTGGTGCCATTGTCATTTTTTGCTTGTCTGAAAAATATTTATTTTTACCTTTACAGTCGATTGCCATTTGGTCAAAGAATATGCTTTCTGTGAAAAGTTGATACACACTTTGTGGCAAAACTTGGAGGCATGCCTCTAAGGACTTCTAGGAGTAACTGAAGCATCCATGATTTTGTTCAACTGGACAATATGTGCAGTACTGTAATAGCCATCAGTATGGACAGGCAATATTGTAGGTATTGTCAAAGCAGAAATTTCATTGGACAAATTCCAACAGGTAAGGAAGACTTTATTAAAGGCTATTGCAATAGGAGAGAGAAACAAAAACTCAGACTGAATTCAACTCCACTGAAATAAGGGGCTGTAGAGATTTTAAGGGCTAGGATAGGCTGAAGGACCATGGGCCATCTGGGTTTCCTAACTGGCCTCCCTCAAAGAAAAGTAAACGTTCTATTATCTTCATGACAGGAGGTCATTTTACAGTATAAAGCAAGAGCCCCTCTGACTTTAGGCACCTGCCCTTCCTCAGAAAATGGGGGGTAAGGTTCTTCCTTGCTTATAATAGTTTAAATGGATGATTCCAAGTTCCTTGAGAAAAACTGTCTTGTGTTGTAAAACTATCAAGAAGCCTTTAAGAAAGGTTTACACCTTAAAGGGGCAGAGGAAGAACTTGCAATTATAAGTTTTCTAGAGTAAATACTCTAAGAAAAGGAAGGAAGAACCTCTGTGGTTAGGTCATCTAGATTCTGCAATAGCCCTTTGAGAAGGAAGTCAGGGGCTAAGAATCAGGAAACAGCTTGTTTAAGCTTTAGTCAAGCTGAGGGAAACATTAGGGTCAATATACATTACTTGTATGTGTTCACAGCAAGCTATGAGGTAGACATTATTTTCTTTCCAATCTCAGTGATTTTAAGAGATCTGAGAAAACCCCGAGGGTTATTTATGGTAAACCCATGAATCGGGCTTAATGGCAAATTCTTTTTTTCTCCAACAACAAACTTTTAATATAAAACATTTCTGTCTAACATACCTTGCTTCTATTTTATATTTTACATGCCATCTAAAGCTAAAATGTAAAAATCAAGGGGAAAAACGATATGAAAAGCTGCAGAAGTTCTAAGAGAGATTCAAAAGGTTAGGGATCAAAGGCCTCATGTTTTCAAATTGCACATTATCTATGCCAAATCATTATACTAATGAGATCCCACTGCAGAGTTCACATTTATAAAAAAGGGTTTTCATATTACAAATGTAGAGTCAAATTTTCCTAATGCATTTCCTTTTCCCTTTGGAAACAGTCTTAACCCATTAAGGCCATAAGGGCACTATTTCCTAAAGCTGCCTCTCTTTAAATTCATGACATTAAAAAAAAAGCCTGTCAGAAAAGTTTACTGTAATATGAAATGCTCATACTTAAATACATTTTCCACTGTCACATTACATTACCATGGAGAATGTGCTGCACTTGTGTTCTAGATTGTACCTTTTCCAGGTATATCATGCTGAGGTGACATTGGACTTTGTAGGCCTTAAATGCTCCTCTCATGCTAATTCATATAAGACTAGTTCTGTTTTACAGAGATTATTAATGGCCTAACCTTTCTTTGAGTGTAGTGTTATGTGTAAAGGTAATATGTAAAGCAAACAAAACCTTAGTATCTCTGTTTGGAGAAGGATTTGGATTCAGAAACCCACATGTCTATGACAAGTGCCTTTCAGTAACCCTGGAGTACATTTGCAAGTATATGAAACTCCATGGAAATTAATCAGAAAATCAGCTCTCTGATATAGTCTCCACATATTTAGATAATAGTAAACTAGAAGGAAAAAGATAATAACTCACATGTCTTGCATTTTACAACGAGTACAAAATAATGCTTTAACCAATTCAGTCTTGCTTCTGTGGGACTTCCAAGTTTACTACTTTTCATATAATTAGAAATCTATATAGAGGTAAAAGAAAATTTCAACTTTGAAACATTCAAGCACAAAAACTTGTGTGTTCTTTGACTTAAGAATTCAATTAAAAGATCATTTCATTTATTTGATTTTCGCATGCCTATATTTATTATACTATTAATTTTAAAAAGGAAACTTACTACATAAAATTAATAAAGCTAACACGTTTTTCCCTAATTTCTGGTGTGCCAATTTCCCAACTTTCCTCCCTCCCCCAAATTAGCATGACTTATCCTTTGGGATCTGATGACTGCAAGAATAAAGGCCCTTATTTGGAAATATAGAATATTATTCTATCAATAAAACTGATCTCAAAAATAATTGTTCCACTTGTTATTTCTTCCATCAATTAAATTCCAAAATCGTTTAGGGAGATACTGAATCCTCTAACGGCTTCCCCTACATTTGCTGACTCAGTTAATTTACAAGGTTATTGCACCACTCATTCATAATTTTCTCTGTCAAACACTATGGTAAGCATTGAGATTAATGAAAGAAGCACATGGAGTGTAGACATGGCCTTCTAAAATGAACTTTCTATCTATTTGGAGTCTCCTGTAGTGAGACCCTCTTGGGGTGGTCTTGTGGTTCCCTTATATTTCACAGTTCTCATCTTTACCTGCACACTCCTCACTCAGTCTTTTGTGGGCATATAATATTATCCAAATTGTGATGATAGAAACTCCTTTAATTTTAATGAACAATTAAAATTAGCTGGGGAACAATTTTTGCTCCTCTGAGAATTTTAAAACATACTTCTTTTGCATCTAAACATTTTGAAATTTGTCTTAATAATCATATCCAAAACAACATTCTTCCAGTAGATATACAAAACCTCCCAAACTTAATTATTGCTAAATTAAAATACAGTAGGTATTTCATTTCAATGCACTAAGAATTGTCCGATTAAGTCATGAGAGATATGCAAACTTGGTTAATGGGTCATTTTAATATGTTTAAGTTGTGATTTCCTAAGAATATGAAAAATTGAGGCTTCCTTCAAGCTTGAATTACTTTAGTGTTAGGTATAAATGCATTTGCATATATTAAGAACAAAAGAGGAAATACAGTCAAGTGATCAGGACTTCTATATAGGCCATGTGTAATAGAATAGAAATAAAATCTCAAAGGGAAGGTGGTGTAATACTTTCAACAATAAAAAGTAAAAAACTCAACCAAATCCAATTAAAAAATAAATAAAATGATCATCAACTTAAAAAAAAGAAATATAAACTACCTGGTTTGAAGGGTTAAAAGATCAATACCTTAAAACTATTAATACGATTTGATATGTTTTACCTGTGTTATCAACAAAAAATGTATCTCTATAATAGCTAGATATTCTATATGCAACGTAGAGTCAATTAATATTGAGTACAAAATTAATTCTTGGGAAGATTTAGAAAGATGTTTTTCTTTCTCTATCTCTCTTCTCTAAGTAGGATTCAGAAATTTCAAATATGTATTTTTGAGAAACTAAAAATTGTAAATTAAAATTACATATTAAGGAATATGTACATTTTGGTATTCTAATATATATAATATTTAAGATAATTTTACTTAGAGAGTATGTAAGAATTGTCATTTCAAATTTAAATATAAACTCAATAAGTTAACTTTATGATAATAGCTAAAAATCTAATTTCTAAAATACTATGGAAACAATAATTTATAATATATAAGTTTAATTTATTGGGCTTATAAATGTTATTTGACTATTCAGGAATGTTTTATGTCTATGTTAATTAAAATATAATTATAAGATAAATATAATTTATTAAGTCTGGCTGGTGTAGTTGAGTGTTGACCTCTGAATCAGAAGGTCATGGTTTGATTCCTGATCAGTAAGGGCACATGCCCAGGTTGTGGGCTCAGTCCCCAGTGGGGGCATGCAGGAGACTGATTCATGTTTCTCTCTCATCACTGATGTTTCTTTCTCTCTCTCCCTCTCCTTTCCCCTCTGAAAAAACAAAACAAAACCAAAACTGTAAATGAAGTTAAAATATTCAAAGTTTAATTAAGTTTGTGAATGCAATTTATTGTATTTAAAGTACTCTTAAATTAATCTTAATGCTTGCTTTACATATAAATAGAATGGTAGACATTGTATACTGGATTTTAAAGCTTAAGGAATAAGTAATTGTACTTGTAACTTTAATTAATTGAATATTAATCTTTAAAATATTAATACATTTTTGAATAGCTCTCTCTCAATATACACACACACACACACACACACACACACACACGAAAACATATATGTAAGAGAGTCAAGAAAAATTCATCTCTACCATAGTATATAAAATTGAATGTCAGACAAAGTCCCATGGAGAAAAATGAAGTTAAACATAAATTAACCCAGGTTAAGATAACACGGGGAAAATTAAAAATAAAGTTTGTGGGACACAAAGATTGGTGGAGGATTGATTTAGAAGAAAATGTACTTAGGGAAATATACCAAAATTATCTGTAAGTTTGGTATTATAAGATAAAATTCTGCCATCTAAAGCTAAAATTTAAAAATCAAGGGGGAAAATGATATAATAATAGACTCTAAAAAGCAGCAGAAGTTCTAAGAGAGATTCAAAAGGCTAATGTGATAAAGTAAAAAATAAGTGGATGAAGCTAAAATGAGCTTTGAAGAGTTAAAGAAAGAAACCATAAGTCAAAGAAACAGGACCAAACAACTAATTCAAAATGTATAAATTATAAACAGCATAGATGTAATAATAATTAAATCATTGAGATTGGGGGGCATTCTCAATGACAATGTACTGGCTGTAATATTGTACTATAGTTTTGCAAGATTTTATCATTAAGGAATATTTGGAAAAGAACACATATTCTTTCTATATTGTTTCCAATGATGTATATGAATCTATATTTTTTATCAAAATAAAAATAAAAGTTTAATTAGGTATATATATTTTAGCAATAATTAAGACCTCCCAAACTTAATCATTGCTAAAATAAAATAAAAAGATTGTACAGTAGACATTTCAATGTAAAATAATTATAGTCAATCCAGAATAAAGAGATTAAGGTAATTCAATAGATATGTTAATTAATATGCAAATAGACAAGGAAATAAACATTCTAATAATTGATACTTCTAGAGAACATCACTAATGGAAAAGCAAAATTCCAATCTATAAAAGAATGTGTTTTGAGATATTTTAAATGAATTCAAACATTCATAGAAAAAAAATGCACATTCGCATAGAAAACACCTAACCTGGCTTAAAATACTGAATTTCAATTGAGTCTATAGATAAACAAGAAAAAAAAATTCACTTAAAATGGGAAAAATTCAGTCTGTATTCTGAAATCTCTATAGCAATTTTCTAACCCAGATGGAACAATATATTGAGAGAAAAATAATGTATCTTAACAAGGTTATTCTCAACCCAATAGATTTAAAACTATAAAGGCAACAGGGAAAAATCTCAATTTTACAAGGACTAAAGAAATATAATACACATGAGCTTATGTTGAAGAGGATGAACAGTTTAATGACAAAATCCAGGCAACCAATAAATGAAGAAATAATAGACAAGACAAGACATTTGGATAATTTTAACCTGAAACAAAAACTAAAAATAATGATAGGAAAATCCTTAGTGTAATATTTATTAAATGTTATAAATAAAAATATACATATTTACTAGGTATGGAGAAATGAAAAAATAACTGAGTATATTAATCTCCTTATTTGGAAGGGAGTTAATAAACAATATTTTATTGCTATATCACCAACAAAGGTATGCCTATTTTATTTATATAGAGAACTACTATAAAAATAACCACAAAACTATAACTAAAACACACACAATTTTAGTGGTTCTCCCTTATCTGTAGGTGTTATGCCCAGATTTCAAGATCCCCCAATGAACCACCAGGGAGTGCCGAATCCGATGCAAAAACAAAGAGCCTTTATTCAAGCTCGAGCCCGGTCCCTCTGCCTCCACCGACGCAGCGGCAAGATGCGAGAGAGCCCCCAACCCCAAGAGAACAAAGGTTTTATAGGGCTAGTCATTTGGGTGGGCTTAGGTGGGTGACGTGGAGGACAGTGACTGGTCAGTTTCAGGTCAGGGTTTTATTCCAGGGTTTTACAGTAGGGACTTACAGCACAAAAGGCAGGAAATGGTTAACACATTCCTGGGCCTGAGCTATGCCCTGCTACCTCCTGATTGGTCAAGGGTGGTGCACAAGGAGCATTCTATGGTATAGTCTAATTTGGACCTTAGCTGCATTCTTTGGGGCTTCATTGGTCTGCTCGGGTGGCAATTGGGGAGTTCTTCCCAGAAGGGAGGTCAGGTCGGGGACACAGCTTTACAAGATGGAGGATAGTCAGTCCCACTTTGTCCTTTCATAGGGAGTACAATCCAAAACCCACAATGGATGCCTGAAATCAGGTAAAGAAACAAACCTTATATATAATACTAGAGGCCCAGTGCACAAAAATCTGTGCACTGGCGGGGGAGGGGGGTGTCCCTCAGCCCGGCTTGTGCCCTCTTGCAGTCTGGGACCCCTCGGGAGATAACGACCTGCTGGCTTAGGCCTG
>NW_005371168.1:615433-666371 GCF_000412655.1 Myotis brandtii
TTAATTTGCATATTGCCCTGATTAGCCCATGGGAAGGGTAGCGGAGGTATGACTAATTACCATGTTTCTCTATTATTAGATAGGATGCTATTTTTAATACATACATACCTATGGTAAAGTTTACTTTATAAATTAGGCACAGTAAGAGATTAATAACAACAATAATCAAACAGAACCATTATAACAATATATTGTAATATAAGTTTGTGAATCTCTCTCTTTCCAAGTTCCTTGTACTGTACATACAGTGTGGGTATGCTAGACAAAAGAATGATTCATGTCTTGGGTGGGACAGAGCAAGATGGTGTGAGATTTAATGATTCTACTCAGAATGGTGTAGGACATAAAACTTATGAAATACTGTAGTTGACCATGGTAACCGAAAGTGCAGAAAGTGAAACCACTGATAAGGTGGGACTATTGTAATAGCAGCTTTCAAAATTGGAAATGCCATTCATTAAGGATGCTGCATCACTTACACTAACAGAAGAGGGCACTCTTGAACTAAGAATCTCATAAACTACCCCAAACTGCTAAGTCTAAAATCTAGTGGTTTATGTCTATACCAGAAGTTAGCTAACGTCTTTTGTAAATGACTAGATAATAAGTATCTTCAGCTTTGTGGGACATACAATTTATGTCACATCTACTTACGTCTGCTGTTGTAGTGTGAAATTAGCCAGAGATAATACATAAATTATAGACATGACTTTGTTCCAATAGCTTTGTTAACCAAAACAAGTCTAATTTGACTCACTGACTGCAGTTTGAGGACTCCTAATCTAACCCTATCCATTATAAAAAGAAAATAATCAAAACATTTTAGTAAATTGAAAACCTTCTCCCAAAGGACACTAACAAGAAGGCAAATAAACATAACACTCCAAGATGAAGCAAATATTGGTAGGGAACATGTGTACATAGAACAATTTACCTTCAACGAAATACACCGAAACAATTGCTATTAAAACTTTTTAGCTCTCATAATTAATAATGGATGGTGATCCCAGGTTTGGACAAGTACAAGATGAGCCTAGAAAATCTTATTGTACCATAGAATAAGAATATGTTGAAAAAGATGTGAAACATTCAACCAATAAATGAGACAGGGTTGTCGTTAAATTAAAATAAATGCAATTAAAGATTACATATAACCCCCCAAAATAAAACAATTCATGAGTCATCATTGATATAAATGATTACACAAATAAAGATAGTAAAAGAAATATTCTTTAATATAATCTTAAAATATATATAAAAAGAATGATGAAGTTTAAAAGTTGATTTAAAAGTAATCTTTGTAATAATTATTTCATAAAAAATGCTTCAATGCATGGTAAAATCAATGGATAAAATTTTATTGAGCTATATGACACTTACATTGTCTCAAATACCCACTGGCCTTCCTCTAATGAAATTAGTTATGAATACAATGGGAGAAATTACTTACTCTACAGAGTAAGACCTGTCAGACACTACCTTAATCAAGTGATCAAAGTAAATATATTTAAAAAGAACAATTAAAAACCATGCACCATTTGTCAAGATGCAAAGAACACATATTCACTTTTGATTTTTGTTTTATTTTGTTTTTCCATAAAGAGTAGCCTGAAATCTAACACTAGGAAATATCAAATTCAAATTGATAAGTATTCCATAACATAACTGATGGCTTGAAATGACATCTCATTGTGGTTTTAACTTGCATTTTTTCTATCTATTATTTATGAAATAGACCACATTATTTTTTATGCCTGTTTATGTTTCTTCTCCAAAACAATACCTGCTATTTCATTATTTTATTTTTTAAAATTGACTTTCAGGCCTTATCTATTAAATATTATTTTTGGACAAATGCACTGAACACATTTGCCTCAAAATTTTAAAGTATGTTATTTAATGCAATTTTATTTATTTATATATTTACCAAGCATAACTTTCAAATCTTGCTTAAAATAGTTTACCCTACTCCAAATGATAAATATATTCTATCTTATTATTTCTTGATGTTTTAAATCTTTGCTTTTCATATCTATGCTTTTAGTTTTCTTTTTGAAATTATTTTTGCATGTGGCAGAAGAAAAAAATGCAATAGAAAATTAATTGTCCCAACACTAGATTATTTTGTATATTGTGACAATTCATAGTCATCAATGGAATATGACATTTTTAATTCTTTCTTTCAAGCCCTTAGGTTTTAACTACATTTTACTGTCTTCCTGCATTATCTAGAATCATTTTTCAATAGAGAATTACATGGGATGGATTTGGTATATTCTAGTACTCTTGATTTTAAAAAGAATGCTTCTGACATTCTAATATTAAATATGATAATGACACTATATTTGAAGTAGGTATTCATTATTCAGTGTAGAGAAGTTTTCTGTTACCCTTGGTTTATTAAGAGCTTTTATGATTAATCAACAATGTGTTTTATTGAATGTACTTTCTTCCTCTAATGAAAAGATTAAATGGTATTTCAACTTAATCTTTTAATACAGTGTTATTCCATAGTAGATTTGCTAGTAGTAAACCAAACTTGTATGCACAGGTTAAAATCAATTTATCATTATGTAGCATATTTTTAAAAATTATATTCACTTTGGTAATATTGTCTTAAGAATATTTTCACCTATCTTTATGTGTTGGTTTGAACTATAATTTTTCTTTTTATACAGTCCTTGTGTAGTATTCTATGGTATAGTCAGCAAATTCCAATGAAATAACAGAAAGCTTGGAATACGACTCAAACATTGAGAAAAACTCTCTGGCAAACTCATCAAAAGTACATGGCAGCATCAGATGAATTTGAAATCTGCAGTACACTGAACACAACCATAGCAAAAATAACAGCAACTAAAATTCAAATTTAACTTGCTCCTCAAGATTAACTCAATTTCCTCACTAATTGACTTCGATGACAATGTTCATTTATAAGTATAAATATTTCTTTTCTAACTTTCTCCTGTTCTACCTGAGATGCGTGATATACAATCAAAATTTATGAGACACTAAAAATGTAAGAAAACTCAATTAATTGTTAAGAAGCAAAGCAGTCAATGGAACAAAAATTAGAGATTATTTAGATTTTAGAACCCTTCCTTGGACATGGACATTGAAATAATTGTGATTAATTTACTAAAACATAGAGTGGGAAAGGTGGACTACTTAAGTGAAAAGGTAGACATTTCAACACAGTGTTAGAATTAAAAGAAAGCGATGAGTACAAATAATATAAAAGAATTATCAAACTCATCACTAGGTGTAACACAGATGAGTAAACAATTAGTGAACATGAATTTAGGTCACTGGAAATTATACAAAATGTAAGGAAAAGAGTAAATAGTAAGAAAAAAAAGCTGTGGGACCATCTCAAACTCTATGATTGATATATATATATATCTTTACCCACCAAGACAGCTTTGAAGCTGTGGGACCATCTCAAACTCTATGGTATATATATATATATATATCTTTACCCACCAAGACAGCTTTGAAAATTAAAAGCAAAATAAAACATTTAGACAAAAAGAAAATATAACAAAAATAAAAACAGCTGAGGAGATGTATTGCCAGCACATCTGTACTACAATAATGTGAAAGAATTTCTTCAGGTAGAAAAAAAAATTGAATTTTCACAAAGAAATTATGAGCCTTAGAAATGGTAAAGGTAAACTAAATGATACTGAATACTTATATATATTGGAAGTATTTTGGACATATACTGTTACAAAGTTCTCACCCTGTATGTGAATGGTATAATATGTCTTGTACATAAGGTACATAAATACACAAACTATAAAGATTTACATTCTGATTGTGGTGGTTGTCATTTGACTGTATGCATTTGTGAAATCTCACAGAACTATACACTATAAATGCAATTTTCTATATAAATTATACTTAAGATAAATGAATAGAAGAAGAATAATCCAGAGAGAGGGAAGGGAAGGAAAGGGGAGAGGAGTGGAGGGGAGGGGAGGGGAGGGGAGGGGAAAGGAAGAAGAGAGGCAGACCATGATTTGTTGAATAAAAAAATGGAAGTTCTAATATATGCTGTTTGACATGTCAGTGATAATTTGTCAATGATCTAAGGACAGAGGGGCATAACAGCATTTTGAATATGGAGAGAAACTGTAGGTTGTAAGATAAGTCCTCATTTATCTAAAAAATTAGTCAACTGATAATTGACATGAAAACAGTGAATAAAACATTTTTAAATGCAGTATAAATACAATTAGAGGTGTATATATAATTAACAGAATAACTAAAAGTAGACAAATTTATAAGAAAAGATACTCAATATTACTAATCATAAAAAACACACATCAAAACCACAATGAGATTTCACCTCACACCTGATAGAATGGCTATTATAAAAAAAGTCAACAGATAACAAGTGTTGGTGAGGATGTGGAGACAAGTGATCCCTTGGGAACTCTTGGTGGGATTGTAAAGTGGTACGGCCACTAAGAAAAACAGTATGGAGATTCCTCCAAAAATTTAAAATAGAATTACTATACAATCCAGCAATTCTACTTCTGGGTGTATATCTTAAAAAAAAGAAAACACTAATTTGAAAAGATATAGACACCCCCATATTAATTGCAGCATTATTTACAATAGCCAAGATATAGAAGCAAATTAAGTGTCCATCAATAGATGAGTGACCCCTTTCCCCAGCTGCCGGTAAGGTGCTCGGTTCCTCGGAGGAAGCTAAGGCTGAGTTGGGGTGAGACCCTCACTTCACCACTCGTGGCAGTGCTCGCCCAGCACTCACCCTCACCATGGCCTGTCTTGGAGCTCGCCTGCATCTACTCGGCCCTTATCCTGAACGATGATGAAGTGACGGTGACGGAGGATAAGATCAATACCCTCATGAAAGCAGCTGGTGTAAATGTTGAACCTTTCTGGCCAGGCTTGTTTGCAAAGGCTCTGGCCAATGTCAAGATTGGGAGTCTCATCTGCAATGTAGGGGCTGATGGACCTGCCCCTGCAGCTAGTGTTGCACCAGCAGGAGGTTCGGCCCCCACCGCTTCTGCCCCAGCTGAGGATAAGAAAGTTGAAACAAAGAAAGAATAATCTGAGGAATCTGATGATGACATGGGCTTTGGTCTTTTTGACTAAACTAGCTCTTTTGTAACACAGTCAATAAAAGCTGACCTCTGTGAAAAAAAAAATAGATGAATGGAGAAAGAAAATGTGTTATACACACACAATGGAATATTACTCATAAAAAAGTATGAAGTATTACCATTTGTGACAACATGGAAGTGTTAGAGTAGGCAGATAGAAAGCTATGAGCTGGGAGAGGCTGGGAGAGGCAGCTGGGCTTGGAGGAAGTAAATGTGAGACGTGACAAAATGAAAATAGACAATGGAGGTGGCAGGCCTCTATGTGAGCAAGAAAGATTCAGAGTCCTCCAAAATGTGGTCTAACTGGTGGCATAACACCCAGTGAAGGAGCCTTATAGGTTAAAGATACATTTTTTTGAGACATGAGGGAGGGGCTGACTTTCTCCTTTCCTGGGGGCATTCCAGCCTAGGGGTATAAATCCTCAAAACTCCCAAATATGGGGGCACTCGGTTCCATCTCAGCCAGCTGAGCTGCCTGCTCAGGGCCTGAGTGTATTTCTTTCCTACAAATAAATCCTCTCTTGCTTTTGCTTCTATTTGTTGTCTCTTGTTTGAATTTATTCCTACAAGCAAACAAGAACTGCGGGCTCAGAGATCGGTCTCTGGCCAGAGGTTATCTCCAGCCAGAGACCCCTTTGACCACCACTGACAGATGGACCTGGAGGTCATTGTGCTAAGTGAAATAAGTCAGATAGAGGAAGACAAATACCATCTGATTCCACTTATAAGTAGAATAAAAAAATAAATAAAACAAAGCAAACAAAACAGAAACAGACTCATAGATACAAAGAACAAATTGATTGTTGCCAGAAGGAAGTGAGGAAGGGAGGATAGGTGAACAAAAGTAAAGTACAAATCTCCGGTTATTAAAAAAAAAAAAAAAAGTAAGACACAGGGATGTAATAGGGAAAACAGCCAAACTATCATAATAACTTTATATGGTAAATGATGGTTACTAGACTTATTGTAGTGATCACATCGTAAGTACTATAAATGTTGAATCACAATGTTATACACCTGAAACTAGTATATTATTTAATGTCAAATATAATTTAATAAAAACATTTAAAAAGTTTTATGCACTTGGAAATAAATAGGGTAAAGCAGTTTAATAGAAAGAAGGACTCTAAAGCATGGTAAAATTGGTTTTCTTTTTAAGTCTTTTTATTTTATTTGTAGTTTTCAAATAGCATGTATGTAATACTTGGAAAAAATTAGATAAATTGTTGTATTAGAAGAAATGTATGTATTGTGATCCCTGGCTCAAAAAATAAATACAAGGATTGGCAAAAGTAGGTTTATAGGTGTTTGTATGGAAAATAATGCAATAGTCCTATATAATAAAAGCCTAATATGCTAAGTGTCCAGTTGTCCGTTCAACCAATCAAAGCATAATATGCTAATGATATGCTAAGGCTGCTAAACTGCTCACTATGATGTGCACTGACCACCAGGGGGCAGATACTTTGACTGGTAGATTAGCTTGCTACTGGGGTCCGGCCAATTGGGACTGAGCAAGACTGGCCGGACACACCCTAGAACCCTCTCCAGCTGGCCAACCTCCCTTGACCCTCCCCAGCCCTGATCGTTCACCAGTAGGGCCCCTTGGCCTGACCTGCACCCTCTCGCAATCTGGGACCCTTCAGGGGATGTCAGAGAGCCAGTTTCAGTCCGATCCTGCAGGCCAGGCCAAGGGACCCCACTGGTGCACGAATTCATGCACTGGGCCTCTAGTTAATACATAATAATACAAGAATAAACTCTTTTTCATGTACTCCCAACTATAAACCTACTTTTGCCAAGCTCTTCTGCATGTTGCTCCACTGCCTTCTCACTTGTGTTGTGTCTAGTGAGAAATCTGCTGTAATTCTGACTTATATTCTTTTGACATTGCATGGCATTTTTATTCTCAGGCTGCTGTAAAATGTCTATTTATCACTGGGCTTGAGAAATTTGAATACAGTAGGGCCTTGACTTACGAGGGAGTTTAATTTGTTCCATGATGGAGCTCGTAACTCAAATTACTCGTATGTCAAATCAAAAAGTGAACGAGTGAGACACGTGATGCTGGGCTGATGTTGTGGCATTCACTGTGATGTTCGCTGTGCCAACTAGCGGTGGGGTATCTGAAGCTGGCTCATAACCCGAATTTTAGCTCGCAACTCAAAGCAAAAAAATCGGCTGAGAGACGGCTCGTATCTCGAAAAACTCGTTAGTTGGGACACTCGTAAGTCAAGGCCCCACTGTATGATGATATTTGTGATGGATAGTTAATGTTTCTTGTGCTTTTATTTTGTTGAGCTACTGAGAGCTGTGGCTTAATAGTTTTAATCAAGTTGGAGATTTGTGAATATTAACTTTTAAAATATTGTTGCTCTTCTTAGACAACTCCTACTATACAAATATTAGGCCACTTGAAATTTGCTATCATTTACTGATACTGTCTTCATTTAACTTTTCTACTCTTTTTGTTTCATTATGAATCATTTTCATTGCTATGTTTTTAGATTTATTATTCTTTTCTTTTCTAATATCTAGTCTTCTGTTAATTCATTTCAGTTTATTTTCCATCTCCACTGCTGAGATTTTAAGCTCTTGACACTAAATTTGGGTTTTTCTAATAATGTTCATATAGTTATATAACTATTTGAATATATAGGATATAGGTATAATGCCTTTTTTCCTTTGTTTGATCATTCTAATACCTGTGTCAGTTCTGGATCAGTTTTGATGGATTATTCTCCTTATTAAGAATTGTATTTTTCTGGTTCTTAACATGCATGATAATATTTGCTTGTAAGTAAGACTTTGTGTAATTTACCTTGCTGGGTGCTGGATATTTTTGTATTCCTATAAATAGTTTTGAACTTTGTCCTGGAGGACAGTTAAACTACTTCAATTCATTTGATTCTTGCAGGTTATGCATTAAGTATTTATTAGTTGGTAACATTATAGCATTTAGTCTAGATCCAAATTGATCTCACTGCTAAGACAAGACCCTTCTGAGTAATCTACCCAGTTCTCCATGAATTAGAAATATACCTACCTGGTGGGAATTAGTTATGATTTCCAGCCCTGCATGAACACTAAATATTGTTATTTCTTTTGCCAGTTTTGGATATTTTTCTTGACCCACATGTACTAGTCAGTACTGTGATTAATATTCTAGGGGGCCTCTTTGCATATTTCTGGACATTTTGCTGTTCAGCTCTCTCAGTCTGCCATTGTTTACCTAATCTCTTAGCATTATCTCTACAGATCAGGGAATTTCTGGGGACTCCATCTTGGTTAGAAAATTGCCTCGGGGCAGTAAGGTGGGACAATTGAATGCTTACCTTCTTGCAGTTAGGAAATTGTTTTTTTCCCTTTTTTATTGAATTTATTGGGGTTACACTGATAAACAAAATTATAGAGGTTTCAGGTGCACAATTCTACAATACATCAATTGTACACTGTATGGTGTGTTCACCTCCCAAGTCAAATCTCTATTCATCACCATTTATCCACCCTAAACCTCTCCCATTTTACTCAACAACCCCACCCTGTTGTTATGTTCATGAATTTTCTGTCTCTCTCCTCCTTTTTTTTTCTTAATCCCTCCACTTTGCCCCCAACCAGGCACCACCATTACAATATCTTGATGAGGATATTGAATACTTCTTTCATTTTTTTTAACATTTCTTAAGATTGTTGTCCTTCATTTTTTACTATCCTGTTTTAGAAAACTATTGTTTCATATATTTTTTCCAGTCTGGGGGAGTGATTTCACTAGGAAGAGTAATGTGATCTCTGTTATTCTATCTTGAAGATGTGAGGAAGCTAGTCTTATGGATATTTTAAGGAAGAGCGTTCAGGCAGAAAAACTAGCTTTCGAAGGGATAGCAAGGAAGCCAGTGAGGTTGGAGTAGAGTGAACAAAAAGCCTATATTATATTTTTTGAATTACTTCTGGGACAGTGTAATGTTTATACTTAACTCAAGTTCTAAAGCAATCTCATGTAGGGAACTTTCAATAGTAATTTGTAACAATGTATTATGGCACAAGGAAACAGAAACAGCACTCTATTCCTACAATTATGTCTTGGGAAACAAACAATTTGAGTGTTAATAAAAAGTACTGAAATTTATTGTTTCTTGGAGCATGAATAATACCTTATTCTTCTAGCAAATATTTCATTCTTATTTTTATGCAAGTATCTTAACTGGAAATTCTTATTAATATATTAAAAGGTCAATATAGCTCAATTCATTTAAGTGTTAAAAAGCCTTTGCATTTGCATAAGTAGCTATTAAAATGAAAGTGACAGTGTATAGATACCATATTCAGAAACTGAACTATATCCAATATACACCAAGGGTCTAATTCATAAATACATCACCATTAATCATTTTCGTGAAATCTGTGATAACAGTGAATGATGTGTCTAGGCTTTGCCAATATTTCTATTCTCATTTATATAAATTTGATTTTTAACTTTAAAAATGAAAACAATGATTATAACTAATTTTAGGCTGAAGAAGATTTAAATGTTCCCTTTTTGGCTAATAACTTGTTTTAAGAAATGTTTAATAGCATAGTTACTCTTAGTAAGATCTATATCAACTATGAAGAAACTCAAAGTGAAAAAGCCCAATACAAAAATCAAAAAAAGTCCTTAGCCCCAATTCTTCCACCTTACGCTCTACCTTTGATAGCAATTGTTGTTTCTGAAAAATTGTAAAATTAATTTTTCATGTCTCTTCTTATGGACTACTTATCATTAAACATGTTACAATGTGGTAAAAATATCTGTAATTTTTGTTTGTCTTGGAAACAGGACAGTCTTACAGGGAAAAAGTCTGATTTCACATAATAAAATTAATTAAAAGTATATATTAAAATGGTGAATATCAAATGCAGATACATTAACAAAGTTTGCAATTAAAGGTGAATATATTATGATATGTGACTATAATACTGCATAATATATTAATTATAGAATTAATTTAAAGTAATTATATTTCAAAATAAATACAAGCTAGATTTAGATGACAATAGCATGTTAAGTTAACCCATTGCTTAAAAAAACACATTTATTTTGTAGATCACCTAAATATTCTTTGAACATTAAATCGATGACTTAGATAAATTTGTATGTAGCACCTATTACATGTCATATACTCGACTATTTGTTAAAGAAAAACAGTTAACCAAAAATATAGCTGATGTTTAGAGAGTCTAAGTATACCAAGGAGGCAGGCAAAAAAATGTATATCTTTAAAAAAAATGTGATAACTACTCTGGTAGGAGAAAAGTTTATAGAAATGTATCTAAAGTACATATATTAACATAAGGAAATATAAGCTCTTGGTAGGTATATAGAAGCTGACGACAGAATAATATGTAAAACTAGCAAGGAGATTCAACATATACAAATGCATAGAAGTCAGATTACATGGAATATTTGGAGATGTAAAAGAAATTTTGAGTAGTGGTTGGAGATGGTGAAGGTTAGAGCTACACAAAGTCTTAGACATGAAGGTCATTGTACAGCAAATACTGAATTTCCCCCAAGGAAAGCCTTGAGAGAAAATTACATAATTAATTTCACTCAAGTGGTTTTGCAAAGCATGATGTGAAAGAGAGAACAAAGGAAGTCAGGAAGACCAGACAGTTTGTAACAAAATTTATTTTAACATGACATTGCTAAGAACTATAATGATGGCAAAAGATGATAAAAGAAAAATAGATTGGAGAGAATGTTGAGTATGTAAATGTGGTGACTAAAAAATGGAAAATGAGTGGTACGGGAAAAAGAAAACCACAGGGAAGTCTGACTCTCAATCCAGAATTGAACAAATTGTGTCTATAGCTGAGTTAAGAAAATCCAGAGGAAGTATTTCATTCATTTTAAATTATTGTAACTTCATTGTAAATAATACTAAATGTGCTCAATTGGTTACATCCAATGAAAGAATGTATAGATAAATAAGTACTAGAGGCCCAGTGCATGAATTCCTACACCAGTGGGGTCCCTTGGTCTGGCCTGCGGGATCGAGCTGAAACCGGCTCTCTGACATCCCCTGAGGGGTCCTAGATTGTGAGAGGGCGCAGGCCAGGTTGAGGGACTGGGGTGGGACGTAGGAGGTTGGCCAGCTGGAGAGGGACCATGGGAGGGCTCCAGGGCATGTTCAGCCGCTCTCACTCAGTCCAGATATGCCAGACCCCAGCAGCAAGCTAACCTACCAGTCGGAGTATCTGCCCCGTGGTGGTCAGTGCATGTCATAGCGAGCAGTTGAATGGCCTTAGCATATCATTAACATATTACACTTTGATTGGTTGAATGGCTGAACAGACTACTGGACACTTAGCATATTAGGCTTTTTTTATATAGGACTAGTGGCCCGGTGCATGAAATTCCTGCACATTAAAAGGGACTTAATTAGAGGAAAAAATATTTTATTGCTATTTGCCCTTTCTCTATAATAGAAGTGTCAGAGATGAAATAAAATTAGTAAAATGTATATGAAAATCTCCCTCCTGTCAGAGCCTGGGGCATGGCAGAGGACCCAGAGTCAAGTCCTTGCCCACCCGCACATGCCTCGAAATCATGCGAGACCCAGACCTGGCCGGCCCCACTGCCGTCAAGCCCCGCAGGGCATGGGGGCTCAGCCTCAGTTCCCTCGTCGAGCTCCACTGGGCTGGGGGTGTGGCCTCAGGTCCCCCGGCCCCGGCGCAAGGGCACGAGGGTGTGAGGGTGCGAGGGTGCGATGACCATTAGCTCTTAATTATATAGGACTGTTTTTTAAAAGGCCCTTTAAGGATAGAAATTAAAGAAAATTAACCTATGTATTAAGAAATTAAGTTTGAAGTAGTAAACCTCATTCACTAAAGTAATTTAGGAAAGATGTAGATGGCATCCACTTATTAGCACATCTGTGGGCTCCAGGATAACAGTGAATTCCAGCTGAGAGAGTAGCAAGACAGACTCCATTTAGGGAAGAGAAAAATGTAAGTGAGAGTGGGGAAGGACATGTAATGAGAATAGAGCCACAGTTGTCTAATAATTATTCACCTTACTAACTATAGATAAGAAGTTTTCTTAATAGTCCCTGGGAAACTAGAGGATGAAACAAAGCTGTAAAAAGATAAGATGCCTCAATGGGTCCATGACTCAGAAAAGAAGTACATTTTGAGAACAGACCAAGGACAGGACACGCTTTGACTTGGTTGCTGTGCCTGGACCCTGACCCCCTCCAGGAGTTTTTCTCAGAAACACTCACCATTCTCCAGTCCCAGGAATGGGCTGAGCTGTTTGTAACATCATAGCAGATTAGCCACCTTGTTATCAGACTTTAAGCTCCTGAAGGCTGGACTGCAGACTCTACCCTCCCCTTTGTATGTTATATTTGTAGCTCGCAACTGCACGTAGCTATCGTCTCCATTGTGTGTATATAACCAACCGTCAAGGGCGGTCAGAGCAGATTTTTGTGGG
The DNA here is from genome assembly GCF_000412655.1 of Myotis brandtii. Lineage (NCBI taxonomy): Eukaryota > Metazoa > Chordata > Mammalia > Chiroptera > Vespertilionidae > Myotis > Myotis brandtii. Next base: position 628,043 of record NW_005371168.1, read on the forward strand.
TGACCAACTGCTCTCTCATACTGCCAGCAGTATTGGAATAAACGCTCACATATGATTCAACCCTGTCTCTGCTTAATTGGCTCAGGTGGTGACAGGGAACCCGGACCCTTTGGTTGTCCTGTTACATAAGGACACTAGAGGAATCTGAAGCCTCTAGTAACTACAGCTTTAGCAAAGATTAAGACAGTCTGACTCACCCAGCCGGTGTGGTTCAGTGATTGTGCATCAACCCATGAACCAAGAGGTCACTCATTCAATTCCGGGTCAGGGCACATGCCCGGGCTGCAGACTTAATCTCCAGTAGGAGGTATGCAGGAGGCAGCCAATTGATGATGTTTCTCTCTCATTGATGTTTCTATTTCTCTATCCTTCTCCCTTCCCCTCTCTCTAAAAGCCATAAAACATATTAAAAAAATAAAAATAAAACAGCCTGACTCTTAGATCAACATACCTCTCTAAAGGTTTATTTACCTCAATTCCCATTACCTCATACACCATGTCCAACTTTTAACAAAAATACAAAGCATGCTAGAAGGTTTATTTGTTTACAATCTGTAGAAACTGAACAAGCCTAAGAAGCCAGAACTCAGATATGACACAGATTTTGAAATTAGCAGATTGGAAATTTAAAATAACTGATGAGTATATTAAGAGCTCTAGTGAACAGAGTAAACAACATTTAAGAAAAGATGAGCAATGAAAGCAGAGATGGAAATAGAAAGAAAAAAAACACAAGAAGTAAAAACACTGTGTTATAAATGAATAAAACCTTTGCTGAGATCTTCAAGAGACTTGATATAGCCGAGGAAAGAAATGATGGGTGTAAAGATATGTTATAAGAAAGAAATAGAGATTTTTCTGACAAAATAACAGAGGGAATACATTGTCAGCAAACTTGTCCTGCAAGAAATGCTAAAAGTAGTTCTTTAGTAAGAAGGGAAGTGATAGAGGCCAGTAACTCATATCTACATAAAGAAGGGAAGCGCCTAGGAGAAAGAACAAAAATTCATTGTGATACAACGTAAGAATTCATCATATTTCATTTCAGGGTCCAAGGCCACACAGCATGTGGTAAGCTGACTGCGTAATGCATTTCAGAGTTTGCTAATCATGTAGACAGTGCTATGAAAAACTCAGCTTGAGGTTGTGCAATGCAACAACCTCGTTTTTACTCTAAATATAAGCATGAAACCATGAATGATTATTAAATGCTTCAAAGGCCTTCCACTTACATAATTAAATAGAAGAAAACAACAATGTCTGACTATGAAATATAAACTTCTTGGAAAACTATATGTTTTCCCTTGTATTTGTTTCTTGGATTCTAACAGATAATTTCAGAAATAGAAGATCATTCTTCAACATTAATATGTGCTATGTTTATGTTCTCCCTAGTGATAAAATGGAATACTAAGGGTGGGGTTTCTACTATAACAAATTGCTTTCTAGTATACTCTGCCCTATAAAACCTACCTCCATTGGTAGTTTTATGTTTGGTAGGTTGCCATTTAAGGCTCCAATTTCCAATTGTCAACTAACATGAATTTAAGAGAAATTTTAATTCCCTTGATTACAATTGATTATGAAAGCTAGCAGGGAAAATATCACCTTGTTTTTTTGTTAAAATTTAGTATGTTTTCCAATGTAAATAGGCCATACTTACATGTAAATGAGTGAGAAGTTACTTTTTTGCCACAATATTAGAGATTTTAAAATCAAGTGGTTCATATGTAGCAAATCTATTGTGTAGCTCATGTCACACGGTTTACTTGAATGAAGATCATTCTTTAGCTCATTGTTTTCACTTATTAGCTTAAATAAGTTTTCAATGTTCCTATTGTGGACCTTGTGTTATCTCTATAGAGTTCTGTTCTCTTTTTTTTCAGCAAGTGAATAAATGTATGGTTAATTTCATGTGTAAATTCCAGTACTGCTAATGGAATTAGTAGCAGAGCATTTCTTGGCCATATCTTCTAGCAATGATTAGTGAAACGTTTCATTTGTTCTTCAGATTTCAACACACAGAGCTGAAATGTACTACTTTTCTACTTTAAATGCACAGTTAAATAAATTAATGTAGCTTATAACAATGTCTTTTACCCTCACTAGTGTTGCTTCAAAATTTTTTGAAAAAAACAGTGAATACACGGTATAAAATTTTTGAAGGTTTTTTATATGCAAGTCAAAAGAAATAAAAATTATAAAACAATGTTTAAACATTATTCTTACATATTAATCTAGATATGTTTTCTAGTACAAATTTGATTACATCTAAAGCATTAAATATCCTTTTACTTACTTGTGCTCAATGGAGAGCTATGCCTGGAAGTATGATTATTTAAGATATGCTGCACTAAGCCTGTCTTAACACAGAAGATAGGCTTAGTGCAACATGTTGATGACTGTGTATATCCCACCAGCAAGAGTTTTGGCAATGCCCAGTCTTACTACTATAGGTTCATTATTCCCTGCAAGTGCCCCCATTTGGCTCATACTAAAATGAAAGTCTGAAGGAAATATGAGCCTTGGTCCACAGAACCTGCAGGAGACAATACATGCAATGCTAACAGAGGCAACTGAAGAGAGAATCCCATTCAGCTGGAAACTTTGTATCATTATGGGACTACTTCATATCTGAAACCTCAGTGGCACTTTGACTCTTAAATTTACAAAACATCATGTCTGTGTTAAAGTTGGCCTGAAGGTCACAAAGGTGTTTTTATACACAGCAGGTCTTCATAACACTCATTGTATCCTTTTGAAATTGTTATAGAAAATATTTGAAGAAACAATTTGAAAATATTTTGGAAGAATTGTGTAAAAGAATTACATAAAAAACATAACCTCACTATCCAAAAATAAACAATTGTAATTTTCACATAAGCATAAGCATATACTTTTGAAAATCTTTACATCTTTTGTCTCTTCATCCTTCTTTTTCTTTGGTAAAATCACAATGGTCACTATTTGGATAATTAAACTCCTAAACTCTCCAGAATAAGATATATTCCTATTACCATATTTTCAAGGAACATACAAAAAAACTGCTCAAAGTTTCATTTTCTTTTCACTTATCTGACATGAAAACTTTAAATCAATTTTGAATCTTAAAAATAAAGATCATGATTGAAATGCTATGCACAATTTTGAATAAGAATTACTTTTTATTTTCTTTGTAATGCTCATTAACTATTATATAATGTACATCAATAGTATGACTTCATAATCTGTGAGCACACACTTCCAGTTAGATAAGATTATACATCTAGCAATAGGACTTTGCATCTTTTTATTTTAAATAAATTTACCTAAGATCAATATTTTATTTCCTGCCTTCTCTATTTCATAGTTGAGAGCAAAAATTATTTTTGCTTAATTGATACTCCCTGAATATTTTTCTAACATATATTCAGAAAAATTGCCTTTAAGCTAATTATCTTTTTGTACAGTTTCCATGTAGTTTTGAAGTTTATTCATTACGTATTTTCACTTGTAGCTCTGCTAACAAGTATACGGTATCACTTTATATCATTACCCATCTATATATATAATCTATATATATATAATGAAGGAATATGCAAATTTGCCCTCAGGGACCCGCTGGGGCATAAGGACCAGCTGGAGAGGGTGGGTGTGGCTGTGTGCAGCAGAGGCCAGGGGTGGTGAGGCTGCGTCAAATAAAATAAAATGCGTTCACATGCCCTAAAGCACAGACATCCCAGCAGGTAACTCAATGCAGGTTATTGTGTAATCACAATGATTACACAATATTGATTACACAATAAACTTATTGTCACCAAAAAAAAAAAAAATAACATCTTCACTTAAAGACGCCCCAGTAAGGCTGCAGAGGCTTTCATCTGTCCCTTTCTACACCCAAGACGACAGGGTTCAAGGAGGAAGGGCTCCAGTTTCGTTTCCTCAGCACCCAGCTAGGAGGCCTCCCTGGGGTGGCTCTCCCCGCCTAGCCCTGCCCAGGATGGGCGCTCCGCTCCGGCCCAGGAGCCCTGAAGGGAGGCGGAGTGAAGTGCTTTCCTCCGGACCCCGCTCTCCCTGGGAACCTGGAAATCCGCCTCCCGGGCGACTGTGCGCCAGCCAGGCCTGGCGAGCAGGGGGAGGGGGACCTACCCATGCAGATGTGTACGTCTGCGGAGGCCATGCAGCTGCCATAGTTGAAGTCCTCAATGGAGGAGCGGGGTAGCGGAGATTAGAGTTGGCCATGTCTGCAATGGAACCCAAGCTCACCACCGAATGACTAGAGCACACGGTCCTCAGTCACTCCCTGAGCAGCAGTCAGCCCAACCCGGGATCAAACCCGAAACCTAAGTAGATGCCCTGGCAGAATGGAACCCAAACCTTTGCTGTGGCAGAGGAGCTCCGGCCCACAGCAGGGGCCAGGGCAGCCAGAGGGGTTTTGTTGAGGGGCCCTGACAGGCAGCGCCCAGTGGGTTAGAACCTCCTCCTGATACAGCAAGGTTGCGGGTTGGATCCTGGTCAGGGCACAGACAAGAAGCAACCAAAGAGAGCATAGTAAGTGGAACAACACACTGGTGTTTCTCTCGCTCCCTTCCTCTCTCTAAAATAATCAATCAATAAAAATTAAAATAAAAAATAAACCCTCTGGCTTGCAGAGTTGCTAAAACAGAAAGCAGCAAAGTCCCCCTTCCCATTCGTTCAACAAATACTTCATATGTTCCTTCAATAATCACACTGGGGATGGGTGTGTGTGTGTTTTTTTTGTTTGTTTGTTTGTTCTGGTTAAAACAAATGTCACCTGAGGACATTTTTGCATTGATTTTTTTTTTCTTTACAGAGAGTGGAAGGGAGGGAGAATGACAGAAACTAATGTGAGAGACATCAATTGCTGAATCCCCGACCAGGGCCCGGATTGAGCCTGCAACCCAGGTACGTGCCCTTGATCAGAATCCAACCCGGTACCCTTCAGTCCGCCTGCAGAGGCACTATCCACTGAACCAAACCAGCATTTTTTTCTTTTTAAGTCCTCCTCTAAGGATATGTTTTTTTATTGATTCTAGAGAGAGAGGAAGGGAGAGGGAAAGAGAAAGAGAAACATCGATCAGTTGCCCAAGCAATCCGACAGGGATGGAACCCACAACCTGTATATGTGCCCTCACCTGGAATCAAATCCATGACCCTTTGGTGCATGGGAGGACACTCTAACTACTGATCTACACCGACCAGGGCCTGGAATTACATTTAAAATTTTTTTTCAGATCTGCCCTGGCCAGGTGGCTCAATTGGTTGGAGTCTCAACCTGTACACCAAAGGATTTCCTGTTGGATTCTAGGTTAGGGCACATACTTAGGCTTAGGTTAGATCCCGGTGAGTCAGCAGGTGCAGAGGCAGCCTACTGGTATTTCTCTGTCACATGGATGTTTCTGTCTCTAAAAATCAATTTTAAAGACATCCTCAAGTGAGAATTAAAAATATATATACATTAAAAAATTTTCAGCTCTAAAATTTTATTTGGTTCTTTTTTAAATTTTATTTTTTATTTACAGTTCACATTCAATATCCTGTCCTATATAATAAAACCCTAATATGCAAATCAACCAAACTGGAATGACTGGTTGCTATGAACTGACCACCAGGGGGCAGACCATCAACATAGGAGCTGCCCCCTGGTGGTCAGTGCGCTCCCCCAGGGGAAGCGCCTCTCAGCCAGAAGCTGGGCTCGTGGCTGGCGAGTGCAGCGGCAGTGGTGGGAGCCTTCGCGGCAGTGCTAAGTAGCAGCGAGCTGAGCAGTAGGGAGCAGCAAGCAGGCGGGTGGTAAGGAGCGAGGGCTCCCAGACTGCAAGGGGCACAGTCTGGGCTGAGGCCTCCCCACCTCCCCACCCCCAGTGCACGAATTTTGTACACTGGGCCTCTAGTTATTATATAATCTAGGATTAAAATTCTTCAGCAGAATTCAACAAAAATTTAAGTTAAAGAAAACCCATCATAGTTATATTATGGCATTGCTCTTCTTTTTCTTCTAGGACAGAGGGAAAATTCAACATGGCCACATATTTCTACCCTGGTTGATATCTTTCAGGTGATTGAGAGCCAACCTTTGTCAGCTTTACAAACAAGGTCATTTGTTTCTATAGATAAAGTTACATAACGCATGCTCCTTGTATCAGTAATTCTCCAGGAAAAGTACCCCTATTTCACATATTGTTTATGAACTGAGAAATAATCACATATATGATTTAGACTATGACTTCTCTGCTGATTTGAAAACAACATACTATGTTATAAGGTGAGTTTTATCCATCAGTGACAGGTTATCTGTGACCCAGACCCCCAAGCCATCTCATATGTGCCATCACAGGATAAGATGAAATTTCAACATCAGAGCCAGGTCTGGCCAATCTATATTTTTGAAGTCTCTTAAAAACACACAAAACTTCCTGATGTATTTCTGAAACACACACACATATACATTTACTTAGGTAAAATGATGTATAAATTGATGTTAAACGCATTATTTCCCATTATTCCATTCTCTTCATGAACATACTATTCAAAAGGTAAAATAAGGTGAAGTATTTGTAGTGTCCTCCATATGTGACCTTTCTTTTCCAGTTATTATTAACTTTCTGTTTAGTTTCATTTTATTTGCCTTATATTTAGTTTTATTTTATTTGAATCAGTTTTCTCTACCTTCTGATGCTCTCTTTTGATTCTGTTACTTTTGAATGTTATATTTGATTACTCTTACACTGATTTTAATTTTCTTTTGTATACTTTTTACCAACTCCTAGTAGATTTATTAAAAATGTTTTAATTTGGTAATAATAGTAAATTTTCACTGAGTATTTGCATCATTGATTCAAGTCCTGTTTTATAGCAGCTCTCATTAACTTTTTAAAATAAATTATGTTTGTTCATAATTTTCATTTGTTCTCTTAAGTTTTATTAATTGTCATCAGTTACTTCTTCTTTCATTTTGCTTCCTTTTATTATTTGTTAGATTTCTATTACAAGTTAATTTTTTGATATTATCATTATTATTATTGTTATTCAGCTTTGAATTAGGCTTTTTCTGGATCAGGTATTTCTTATAGTAGTGAGGTACAGCTTTGCTTCAGACCAGTGATACGGAATTTTTGGACTGGAACCCGGATTCTTTGTCTGCTGGAATCGAAGAATGAATCCACGGACAGAAAGTGGTATAGCGAAAGTGGAAATTTATTGAAGAACAAGTACATACTCCCACATGGGGAGAGAGAAAGAGCCCCACAGAATGGACTCCCAAGTAGGGAGGGGGAAAAGGGTTCCTTTTCCGGATGGCTTATAAAGGCTGCTGATCCTGGTGCCTTGATATCCCCTCTGATGGGTCACTATTCCCTTAGACTGGTTACTATAGTAACTCCTGGCTTATTGTTTTTCTATTCCCTTTGGGCTTTCTTCTCCTTCTGAATGAAGGGCTTCCTTCTCTTTATTTTGTAAATATAGGCCTTTTGCTGTTCCCAGATCCCTCATTCTATGGAAATGTACCTGTTGCAGCTTTCCAGCTCCCCCATTCTATGGAAATATACCTTCTGCTGCTCTGCAGCCCTGTGCTTCCTCCATGGTCCCCCTAATTTCCAAAATTTCTAATATTTCCTAAACCTGTCATATTTTACCCCCCAAATTCCTGTTTCACCAGCACACATTCTTTCTCCTTCACAGTGGATTTCCTTTTGACACACATCTGTACATCATTCAGTTTTTTTTCTTACATTTTTCTTAGATGTAAGATATCAGTGGGTTCTGGAATATTCATGTTGCATTTTTCCTTTCTAATCTCTTTTATAACAAACTCCAATGGTAACATTTTGATTATTTATTCTGCCATGAAATACTTAACTTTATAAACTTGTCATCATCTATAAATTACACAGAAACTTTCTATTTATAATAATAAAAGGCATTAATTTCTACTGATGCCATTGAGTAATTTTCCAAATAGAGTTTAGGCCACAAATTTAAATAATGTTTTCTATGTCATGTGTTAAGAATAGGTATTACATCTTAACAAATGACTATTCAAACTTTCTCCTGATGATTTTATTAATTTATTTTATTATTAATATTTTAGATTATATGTAGTATTTTATTTTATCTTACATAAAATTGGTTACTACTTGGTATGACACTTTAATACATTTCTTGGTTATATTTATTCTTGTATTAGGGTCACAAGTTCATTTGTCATATAATTCAGAGGTGCTTAGGAAAAATAATTTATTTTATCTATAATTGTTTTGTTTTGTTTTGACCTAAATTTCCATCTATTTTCCCAGCCATAGAATAATGTGGAAAATGCATATATTTTTATTTATTTTTATTAAAGTAAAAACACCTCAGTCATTTGTTTCCTTAAGTAATTACTCAATTTTGTGGAGAAATTTCCATAAAGCTGTGCCCTCTCTGTAGTACCATTTTTGTGAGGATAGATTAAAAAATGCTTTGTGGGCCTGAATTCACTCTTGGTCCACAAGTTCAGATTTGGAAAAAAGAGCTGGATGGAGAATGGAGAAGATCAAAGACAAGCGAGATTTATTAGGCATCTTTGTGTCTATACATCATCATGTTCATAGACTTTCAGAGAGTAATTGGTGCACCCTCATTTACTCCTCTAAAATATCACAGAAATTCTGCTTTGGGACAATACCAGACAAGAATCATATAAAGAAAAGATTCTGGGAGATATACTTGCCACCTTAATTAAGTTAACAAAATGCAATTCAGCAAACTCAGCCTCTTGGTAAATTTGTTAATGCATGCACACCTTTTAAACCATATTTAACTTCTGAATAAAGAATAAGAGAATCATATTTATGTTTTACATTATATGAATACCCTGCCTACAATCAAGAATGTGAATTTTGTCTTTGAAAGAGGGTTCATAAAGTCACATAGGCCACTTGTTTCTCATATTTCCATGTCAGCTCACATCAGGGCTCCAACAGGATTAACTAGTGTGTCTTTCACCTGACTTCTAGCTTCCCCTTCTGAACCTTACTTCCTGATCTCATCTATGTCAGGCTTAATTCCTGTAATAAACCCCTTATCCTATATAATAAAGAGCTAATATGCAAATGGTCATCATGCCCTCACGCCCTCACACCTTAATGGCTCAGACACTCAACAGGGAGAGAGGAATGCGGATCAGCCAGGCACAAATGAGCTCACAAGAGAGAAATGGGGACCAGCCAGGCTGCAGTCCGGGAGAGGGACAAGCCGCCTGCCCTGCGGTCTCGGGTGCCAGTGGTTGCGCCCGTGCCTGTGGCCGGGGAGAGGGACAAGCTGCCCACCCCATGGTCCCGGGAGCCTGTGGCTGTGGCCTGGGTGAAGCCGCCCGCCTATGGTCCCCTGTGGCTGCCGCTGGCCTGGGCAAAGCTGGCCCAGGTCCTGGGTACCTGCGGCCAGCAGAGGGAGGGAAGCCCAGGTCCCAGGTGCCTGAAACCGGCTGGAGGAGGAAATCCTGGGTCCTGGCTGTGTGGCGAGGCAGAGGTGATTAGGGACAATCAGGCCAGCAGGGGAGCTTTAGGGGCAATCAGGCAGGCAGGCAGAGTTAGTTAGGGATGATTAGGCAGGCAGAGGTGGTTAGGGGCTATCAGACAGGCAGGCAGAGGGGTCAGGGGTGATCAGGCCAGCAGGGGAGCAGTTAGAGGTGATCAGGCCAGTAGGGGAGCTTTAGGGGCAATCAGACAGGCACACAGAGGGGTTAGGGGCGATCAGGCAGGCAGGCAGGTGAGCAATTAGGAGCCAGTGGTCCCAGATTGCAAGAGGTAGTCAGACATTCCCCGAGGGGTCCCTGATTGGAGATGTTGCAGGCCCGGCTGAGGGACCCCTCCTATGCACAAATTTCATGCACCAGGCCTCTAGTTCTATAATATTTAGTGTCTCTCTTTCCCTGAATGAACTCTGACTGAAAAATAATTAAGGCCTAATTTATTTATACTCTATACTCATTCTGTTTTTAAGTTAAGTGCTCACAATGATAGCAAAATACATGATTAAATAATACTTAAAATTATTTCTAAACATCCTATCCAGTAAACACATTTCAAAGAAAGAAATTTGGCATTGATATTTAAAAAGATTCAAATAATTATTATTTTTACTTTGTATATATAAAAGATATACTTCATGAGTCATGTTTTCAATAAGCAAAAAATAGGTGATAAAATTTAAAATTTTATACATTAGAAAGTCCAAGTATTTCTTTTTTACAATTTTTTAATCTATATAAATTACATTACTTAATCACATAATAGGATGGCATTGAGAATAAAAAGCATGAATTCTAAATTTGTATAGACACGGAAAAGTCTCCATTCTGGTGTTCAAGTTGGAACTTCTGCTTTTCTGCAAAATCCTCTACCCTTCACTCCTCTCTCTGATCTAAACTTTTTTTTTTTAATTTCTATTTTCTTACTCATCTGTTGGCTTGTTCAGCATGCTTATCAGTAACCAGCATTTAGTGTATTTCAAATAACTTGCCTGAATAACTGTTATTTTCAATATACTGGGGTGGGCAAATATAGTTTTACAGTTATTAGTATGGAAAAAGACATATAGCTCATGATTATTACAATAATTTTATTAACTCAAAAGAATGTAACTCACAATTGTAAACCTAATTTTGCCAATCCCTGTGTGCATTGATAGTTGGATTTCTTTTATAAGTTTTAGGTCTTGAAAAACTATGCATTCAAAATTTAGTACAGCCCCTAGAACAGAGAAAGGAATTCAATAATTGTCTAAAAATGTTTTACAAATATATTATAATGTATACAAATTTGAATACACAATATCTCAATTAGTGTACCAATAGTTTTTTTATGTGCTTTTAGTTAGTTGTCTATTGAGAATCTACATGTACCATACTACATAAATTTGCCTTTTATTTTATTTTTTGTCCTTTATGAATCAATCTATAGCTAATTAACAAATTAGACATCAGAAATTCCTACTACAGCTTATTCAGATATCATTCTAAAATTGGATATTGTAGAAAAGACAGAGATGGATTATGTAATTAGTTCATGCTGTTTAGTTTTTACAGAATTCTAGCAAAAAATACTACAAACTAAAATAATCTATAAAAAATCCTTCAGTTTTCCATTTAGAATGCAATCAATAAAATATATATTTTTAGCATTATTCTTCTTAGAAAAAGTCAATATGTTTAATCAGTATTCTCTATTTATACAAAAGTGATTTCTTATACATTTTTATTTTTTAATTATGAATGACAGATATTTTTGATAGCCTACATTTATTTATTTTTTATCATGTTGTTTCAAGAGTTGGGAATATGGGGAGCTATTTTGGTCCGTGTCTGTTTTGTACCAAGTCTCTCTAAACATGAACCTGTACATGTGCACTCTGTTTTCCCTTCACTTTCAATATCCTGTTAACTTGCTAAACTGTACTCATATTTCAAACATCAACTCAAAGACAACTTTACAAGAAATTATTCTTACATCCAGGTTATATAAGTTCTAATGTCATTTGTTCTCATTGAATCCTATATCTTTCCTGCATACAAATTTAAGTGTATTTTATTTTTTTTTAATTAATAAATCTTTATTGTTCAGATTATTACAGATGTTCCTCTTTTTCCCCCCATAGCTCCCCTCCACCTGGTTCCCACCCCACCCCATGCCCTTAACCCCTGCCACTGTCCTCATCCATAGTTGTAAGATTTTTGTCCAATCTCTTCTTGCACCCCCCACATCCCCTTCCCCCCAAGAATTGTCAGTTCACTCCCTTTCTATGTCCCTGCTTCTATTATATTCACCAGTTTATTCTGACTTAATTTTTAGGTTCACTTGTTGATATGTATTTATTTGTTGTCACTTTATTGTTCATAGATTTTATCTTTACCTTTTTCTTCGTCTTCCTCTTCTTAAAGAATATCCTTCAGCATTTCATATAATCCTGGTTTGGTGGTGATGAACTCCTTTAGCTTTTTCTTGTCTGTGAAGCTCTTTATCTGACCTTCAATTCTACATGATAGCTTTGCTGGGTAGAGTAATCTTGGTTGTAGGTTCTTGCTATTCATCACTTTGAATATTTCTTGCCACTCCCTTCTGGCCTGCATGGTTTCTGTTGAGAAATCAGCTGACAGTCGTATGGGTACTCCCTTGTAGGTAACTAACTGTTTTTCTCTTGCTGCTTTTAAGATTCTCTCTTTGTCTTTAGCCCTTGGAGTTTTAATTATGATGTGTCTTGGTGTGGTCCTCTTTGGATTCCTTTTGTTTGGGGTTCTCTGCGCTTCTTGGACCTGTAAGTCCATTTCTTTCACCAGGTGGGGGAAGTTTTCTGCCATTATTTCTTCAAATAGGTTTTCAATATCTTGCTGTCTCTCATCTTCTGGCACCCCAATGATTCTGATGTTGGTACGCTTGAAGCTGTCCCAGAGGCTCCTTACACTATCTTCATATTTTCGGATTCTTTTTTCATTTTGCTTTTCCGGTTGGGTGTTTTTTGCTTCTTCGCATTTCAAATCTTTGACTTGATTCTTGCGCTCCTCTGGTCTGCTATTGGGTGTCTGTATAATATTCTTTATTTCAGTCAGTGTATGCTTAATTTCTAGTTGGTTCTTTATCATAGCATCGAGGGTCTCATTAGTTTTCGTGACTCTCTCCTCAAGTTTATTGACAGCTTCTAGCACATTTTTGCAAGCCCTCAAAATTGCGATTTTTAGCTCTATATCCTCCATTTCTGTCATGTTTTTTTGTCTCCGCATTTTTTATGCTTTCTTGGTGCACCCCCTAGTGGTCTTTGTGCGCAGTCTTGTTCTAGTTGAGCCTTGATTGTTGTAGTTAATACTAGAGGGATTTGACCACCAGGCCGACTGGCTGTGTGAATCAGCTGTGTCTGCCGCGGAAAACTTCTGTCCTCTGGGGAGGTGCTAATCTAGCCTTTGCCTGAGGCGATCCGGCAAATGGCTCTGCGCAGGGCTTGGGCGGGGCGGGCTCAACAGGGCGGGCGGAGGGAGCGGTTATAGCCCCTCTCAGTCCCGTTCCCAGAGGCTCTGCTTCTCAGAACCCCAGGAACCGCTGCAAACCTCGGAGAGAAAGCTGCCTTCCAACTGATGCCAGACACTCCCGCTTCTCCCGTTTGAGTCCGAGTCCCCAGCGATTCGCCCGTATCTGGAGCTCAGAGTCTGAGACTCCCCCCTGACCGAAAACGACAACCGCGCTCTCAGCCACCAGCCCGCTTTGCGCGCGCACCTCCGCACCTGAGTATTTTCCACACTGCGCCTCCTCTGAGCCTCGGTGTGCTGTTATTTTTCCTTCTAGTTGAAGAGTCTCTCCTCAGCCAGCCTTCCTGTGGTTCTGGGTGATGTCCGTTCCGTCTTTTAGTTGTATTTTTGAAGTGGTTGTTTGCGGCAGCAGTCTCCGGTGTTTACCTATGTTATAGTTGTAGTTTCGATGTTGTTGTGGGGGGCAGCACGCACAGGTTTATACCTTATGCCGCCATCTTGGTTCTCCCTTAAGTGTATTTTTTAATATGACTTTGGGTGGTGAGTACAGAATGCAATATACAGATCATGTATCACAGAATTGAACACTTGAAACCTATATCACTTTATTAACCAATGTCACCCCAATAAATTTAATAATAAAACAATTATATGGGTATTTGTCTGTTTCTCTAGTTAGATTGTGAACACTAGGAACGCAAGAAGTTTTTGTGTTTTGCTCATTATTTTACTCTACCTGTGCCTGGTATAAGTATGCTTTAATATTTGTTGCCCTAGCCAGTTTGGCTCAGCAGATAGAGCGTCGGCCTGTGGAATGAAGGGTCCCGGGTTCGATTCTGGTCAAGGGCACCTGCCTGGGTTTCTGGCTCTATCCCCAGTAGGGGGCGTGCAGGAGGCAGCAGACCAATGATTCTCTCTCATCATTGATGTTTCTATCTTTCTCTCCCCCTCCCTTCCTCTCTGAAATCAATAAAAATGTATATTTAACAAAATATTTGTTGACTAATTAGTTAATCAATTAACTATTAGATGAATAAAATATATCTAGAGATGGTAGTGCCAAAATATATATTGTGTTTTTGGCATTTCTTGATTATATTTTTTTATAGTATACTATCTCCAGGATTCTTATTTATTTTTTATTGATTTGTGTGAAACAAACTATTGCTTTTCCAATGAAACTCAGCATTTATAAATAGTTATTTAAGTATTGCTATTGCTTATTGTAAAATAAGGGAGAAAAAACTATTTACTTGTTTTATACTCTTAATTATATTTAGGTTATCTATAATAGCCTAAATTTGAACATTTAGAAAATACTTCACTTGAAAAACAGGTCTTTAGTAATAAACGAATATTATTTTTAGAAATTAACTTCTGAATTTATTTATGTTTTAAAAACACCTTTTATAAAAGTAAGAAAACTTTTTTATGAGTCTGATAGTATTAACATTTAGCTTCGAATGGTAACTGATGATATTATCATATTCAAGCGCTTCATGTGGTGAAAAACCATTTAATCAGAGTGTTGATGGTTCAGGAAAAGCAGATCATTGATTCTGTATGATTTTTAGGGACTAATTTTTACTTAGTTGGTTTACATCTTATTATGTTTGACACACATTATACCTATGTCAAGTCTGTACTTGAATTTTTCTTTATTATTTGTACAATCATTCTCAAGAAAATAGATACAATAAAGTTCTTCTTAATATACTTGAAGATAAAAAATAATATATATATATTCCTAAGCACATTTTACTTTGATTCTTTTCATAGGTATATATATGTGTACTTATATATATAACAGTATATTGAAAAGACATAATTCACAGTAGCTGCAATGTCATTTTTCTCCTCTCTTTCCTGCCTTTTCTCTCTCTTTCTCACCAATGTCTTTCTTAAACTTATTTAGTAGTATATTTTTCCTCTGCCTCTAAATGTAAAGTTAGGAATGGTCATGTCTGTTCAGCTCAGTCTTGACTCTTAGAGGGTCCCGTAGTTACCTTGAATCTTTTTTCAAATTTTTTGAAAGTCAGAAATCAAAATGTTGGAAGAACATATATGCATAACCCATAGACACAGAGAACATTGTGGTGGTGGCCAGAGAAAAGGGGTGGGGACTGGGTGGAGTGGACAAAGAGGGGTAAAAGAGGACATCTGTAATAGTGTCAACAACAAAGAAAAAAAAGAAAGAAAGAAAGGAAGGAAGGAAGGAAAGAAGGAAGGAAGGAAGGAAGGAAGGAAGGAAGGAAGGAAGGAAGGAAAGAAAGAAAGAAAGAAAGAAAGAAAGAAAGAAAGAAAGAAAGAAAGAAAGAAAGAAAGAAAGAAAGAAAGAAAGAAAGAAGGAAAGAAATCAGAACGTTTGGCCATAGCCATTAATTTTAATGACTCCAAATTGGGCATTTTCCTGGCTTCTTCAGAGGTTTGCTGCTAAGCTTCTTTTAATGTCTCTCTCAACAAAAGTAATGATCATTTTTGTCCACCAATCATTTCCAATTCGCCATCCATTAACTTTTGTTTCTCTCTCAGTCTTCCTGCCCACTGGCTAAATTTTTCATGACAAGAATTTATGTTTCCAGGGCTGCTCTCTCTCTAATGACCTCCCTGCCCATACTTCCATGGGAAGCATTCATCCCCTCTACCATGCATCTCCAGGGGTGTAAGGTAATTCCAATGCAGGCTTTACTAGTATTATGCTTCCAAGGGCCTCTTTATCTTTTTGAGTTCTGAGTCAGGCATCATCATGTCATTTTCCCACTGATAGAAAACTCATCTAACACTTCTCACCTAGCTCCACAGAATTATCCATCACTCAGATGACATGAAGCTAATCAGGTGTTCCTCTTTTACTAGATAGGGAGGGGCAGGGGCAATTGAGGTTCATCGTACAAGAATAAATTTCTTCAAAGAACTCTCCACCCAAAGTCTGTTTAAACCATTTTATATTATTAAAGTAGATGAGAGGGTTATAGATTTATGAGCCTATTATTAGTGACATTCTTTGAACATCTACATTTTTAGCTGAGCAATTGAGTTTGAGATTTTATGTATATTTTTATTTGGTAACTAAGCATAAATAAAAGTTAATATTTTTTAAATATAATAGGCATATAAAATTATTTCAATTATAATTTATTTTTTTTGACTTGTCTAGTCTTCCTCAAAAGAGGAAATCAGCATTTCTTTATAACCTAAAAATATTGGTTGGACATTTATGAATATTCATGCAATAGTCATGTTTAATATTTAGTATATCTAATAAAAATAGCATAGAAATTACTGTAGTTTTACATTTTAAATCTTATACATAAATGTAGAAATTTACTAAATTTTATTTTGAACCTCTGCTTCTTTTAATTTTTTAAAAATTTTCATTGAGCTTGTTTGCTATTTCATTCCTAATCTCATAATTTTCATCTCATGCATAAGTAAATAAAATAAATTCTTTATATTCTTTTTTTTTTTACAATTTTTTTATTATTGGGTCCTCTCTCTTTGCTTCTTGGTGAGCCTGGCTAGAGGTTTGTCGATCTTGTTTATCCTTTCAAAGAACCAGCTCTTGGTTTCATTGATTTTCTGTATTGTTTTTTTGGTCTCTATGTCATTTATTTCTGCTCTAATCTTTATTATCTCCTTCCTTCTGCTCACTCTGGGGTTTTCTTGTTGCTCTCTTTCTAATTCTTTGAGTTGTAGAGTTAGATGATTTACTACCATTTTTTCTTGTTTTTTGAGGTAGGCCTGTAGAGCTATAAACTTCCCTCTCAGGACTGCTTTCATTGTGTCCCATAGGTTTTGGATTGTTGTGTTTTCATTGTCATTAGTGTCCAGGATGTTTTTAATTTCTTCTTTGATGTCATTGGTAACCCAATCAATATTTAATAACATGCTATTCAGCTTCCAAGTGTTTGAGTATTTTGGGTTGTTTTTATTGTAGTTTATTTCTAACATTATGCCATCGTGGTCTGAGAAGAAGCTTTTTATGATTTCAATCTTCTTGAATTTGTGGAGACTTTGCTTGTGACCCAATATGTGGTCTATTTTTGAATATGTCCCATGAGCACCTGAGAGGAATGTATATTCCATGGCTTTGGGGTGAAGTGTTCTGAAGATGTCAATTAAGTCCATCTGATCTAGTGAGTCATTTAGGATTGCTGTTTCTTTGCTGATTGTTTGTCTAGCGGGCTTATCCAGTGGTGTCAGTGGTGTATTAAAGTCCCCTACTATGATTGTATTGTTGTCGATCTCTCCTTTGATATCTTCCAGGAGTTTTTTTATGAATTTGGGTGCTCCTGCATTGGGTGCATATATGTTTACCAGGGTTATATCTTCTTGTTGTATTGATCCCTTTAGTATTATGAAGTGGCCTTCCTTATCTCTGGTTATGGCCTTCACTTTGAGATGTATTTTGTCCGATATAAGTATTGCTACCCCAGCTTTCTTTTCCTTTCCATTTGCGTGAAAGATATTTTTCCATCCCTTCACTTTCAGTCTGTGTGAGTCCCTTCTAATGAGGTGGGTCTCTTGTAGACAGCAGATGTATGGGTCATGTTTTTTTATCCATTCAGCCACTCGATGTCTTTTGGTTGGAGCATTTAGTCCGTTTACATTTAAAGTTATTATTGAAAGGTACTTGTTTGTAGCCATTTCTTTTTTTGTGTGTGTGGCTGTTTTCTTTCTGAGCTTGTTATTTCTTCTTTTTACACCAGTCCCTTTAGCATTTCTTGCATGGCTGGCTTGGTGGTGATAAACTCCCTTAGCCTTTTTTTGTCTGTGAAGCTTCTTATTTCCCCTTCAATTTTGAATGATAGCCTTGCTGGATAGAGTATTCTTGGATTCAGTCCTTTGCTTTGCATCACTTTGTAGATTTCTGTCCATTCTTTTCTGGCCTGATGTGTTTCTGTTGAGAAATCATTTGATAATCTAATGGGAGATCCCTTGTATGTAACTTTCCGTCTCTCTCTTGCAGCCTGTAAGATTCTCTCTTTGTCCTGAACATTTGCCATGGTAATTATGATGTGTCTTGGTGTGGGTCTTTTCGGATTCACCTTGTTTGGGACTCTCTGGGCTTGTGTGACTTTTTTCTTCCCCACCTCAGGGAAGTTTTCTGATATTATTTCTTCGAATAGGTTTTCTAATCCATGTTCATCTTTCTGTTGTTCTGGCACCCCTATTATTCGTATGTTGTTTCGTTTCATGTTGTCCCAAAGCTCCCTTAGGCTCTCCTCCTGTCTTTTAATTTTTTTCTCCATTTGCAGTATAGTTTGGGTGTGTTTTGCTTCCTTGTCTTCTAATTCACTAATTCGGTCCTCCGCTTCTCCTAGTCTACTGTTGATACTTTCAATGGAGTTTTTTATGGCAGCTATATCACTCTTCATTTCTTCTTGGGCCTTACTTAAGTTGTTGATTTTTTCATCTGTTTCTTCTAGCTTCTTGCATATGGTATTGATTTTTTCCTCCGACCGGTGCATGTACTCTAGGACCCTTATTCTGAATTCTTTTTCCGTCATGTTGCATGCCTCTGTCTCACTTAGCTGCTTTTCTGGCGAGTCCTCCTTTTCTTTCCTTTGGGGGTTTCTTTGTCTACCCATGTTTGATCTCACTGACATATCTAGTTGTTGAGTCGTTCAGTGGCTGCTCCCTGGGTGGCAGTGGTTCCTCGGGGTGTGGTTGCTCCTTGGGCGGTTGTGGTAGCAGTGGCTCCTCCGTTGATAGCAGGGCCTCTGGTGGGTGCTGTTCACAGCTGTGGTGGCTCTTCTGGCAGGTGGAGGGAGGCTTCACACACAGTAACTGTTCCCCAGACAGAGCGTGTGGAGATCAGGAGGCCGCTGTTGCTTGAATCTGCTGCGTTGATTTAAAGGCACAAAATACAACACAACAAGGCACAACGTACCAGGCACTGAACACGAATGTATTTACGATATCAATAACCCCAAATAAAGGTGGCCACCCGAGCTAAGAGAGTTAGGAGATAAGGAAGAAAGAAGAGAAAAAGGTAGAAGAGAAAAAAGAAAGAAAGAAAAAAGAAAAGAAAAAAAAGGAGTGCAAAAATAAAATTGGAAAAAGGGAGGGGAAAAAAGAAGGGGAAAAAGAAAAAAAAAAGTAAGAGAGAAAAGAGAGTGAAGTATAAGAGGGGAAGAGACTATTTATATGAGGAGAAAACTCCTATAGAACCGCCACTAATACCAACAATTTACAGCAGCAGATTCCTGGAGATGAATACAAACTACAAACAACCAATAATATCAAGCGACGCAAGGGAAAACAGAAGCACAGAAATAACCGGGGGGCGGGGGGAGAAAAATAAAAAGAATAAGCAGACTAACCTCACAAACGATCCTAAAAAAACCCCCAATATACTCGTCAATCGAGCAAACAACAATAAACAATAGAGAGAGAAAAGAAGAAGAAGAAGAAAAAAATTTGGATAGTGAAGGAAGATAAGGGAAAGGTGTATAAGGATTTAGAGCAGGGGATTGGACATAGGGTATATAAGTAGGGTGAAATTTTGACAGGGGGTAAAAAGAATAGGGAAGATCTAAACCTGGAGTAGGGTAAGAGAAACAGGACAACAAAAGGGAAAAAGTGGGGAAGAGGGTTTAGCACAGAGGCAAATTGAGGTAGAGAAAAATGTTGCTAAAGGAACGATGAAAATAGAATGGAGGACATTAGTCCCAAAATAAAAAAATAAAAAAATAAAAGAAAAGAAAATGACACTTTAAAAAATGGTAAAATGGTAGCGGTAATAATACTAGTTAAAAATAAAAATGTAGTAGTTGAAAGGGTAAAATCAGGTGATGGGAAAAAAAAGAAAAGAAAAACAATGTTTTCTTAGTTAAAAGGTGAAAAAGTAATTAATTAAAAAAAAATAAAATAAAAATGTGCAGTAATGCAGGTGCTTCAGATCTTCTACTCTTCTTTTTGGCACGCCCGGAATTCAGGAGAATGTTGAATTTCCCTCTGATACACTGTTCCTCCGTGTTGTAAGCCACAGTCCTGATTTTAAGGCAGGCCGTATTGGTTCCCCTTACTGCTGTATTTGTATGTACAGAAGAGTCAGTTCGTGGCTCTGCCTCTGGGTGGCAGTGTGTCTGGATTGACCTCCAAGGCTTTAAGTCCTCTCTGACCAGGAGTTCTCTATTGTACCTGAACCAGCTCCGCCCAGAGCTGGTTCACCAGTCGCCACTCCCAGCTCTGTTTTCCAGGCTCCCCAAAAACAATCTTCCCCTACAAGCTCCGCTAGCGACCCCAACTGGGCAATCACATGCACTGGGATCAACAATCAAACTCACAGATTTAAGAGGAAGTGTGTAAACAAGAGCCTGGGAGGCTGTGGGAACTCGCAGGGCTCCACCTTCCAGAACTCCTCGGAGTCTCAGAGCTGGTTTTTTAATCGTTACCCTGCTCTGTGTTGTTGGTGGGACTGCAATTCTTTATATTCTTAAGATCTCATTGACAAAGGTAATATTTATTATGGGTTTTCAATGAGTGTAATCAGATAGTTTGAAGAATTTAATCCACTTCAATTGGAAATAGTTCAGAAAGCACTGAAATGTGAGAAAACCATCTTATTCTCACTGTGCTGATTTTCATAGAACAAATCTTTAACATATTTCAGAATCTCCAGCACAGAAATCCAATCTCATAATTTACCAGACATGTTTATTCTGAAGACCACAATATTTATAGTTTGTTCATGAGATATCTCTTTAAAATTAGACATATCTGTTTTCTTGCTTTTCTTTTCCTTTGAAAGTCCCACAGGAATCATAAACAAATAATGTTTAAAAAAGTCATGGTCGTACTCTTTAATATAGGCTGCACTTTTATTTCTTCATTTTTCATATAGCCAAAGAAGAAACCAGTGTGACCCTTATAGATATTTCTCTTATACATGATTTTATTTTTAATATAGTATTTCTTGATAATTGCAATTACATGGTATTATTTTTTTTAAAAATTTTCCAATTCCAGTTGAGATTCCATATTATTTTATTATTTTATTTTTATTTTTAAAATATATTTTATTGATTTTTTACAGAGAAGAAGGGAGAGAGATAATTAGAAACATCGATGAGAGAGAAACATCGATCAGATGCCACCAAGGTACAATGCCCTTGACAGGAATCGAACCTGGGACCCTTCAGTCCGCAGGCTGACACTCTATCCACCGAGCCAAACCAGCTAGGGCACATGGTATTATTTTATCTCTTAATTTTTTTTGGGGGGGGTATTTAACAGTTTATTATTATTTATGGCATTTTAAAAACATTGGTCCATTAAATCATGTAGAAATAAATATGCAACATTTTGCAAACAAAACATATTGTAAATATGTTTAAGGATAGAGATTAACTGAAATTCTGGATTTTTCAGTCATTTCCTTATTATACTATGGCAGTCAAGTAATCCTTAACTTGACTGGAGTAAGCCTCCTAAATCCAGCTTCTTTGCGGATTCCAACTTGTGTTATAGTTTGTCATTCGTACTTCAGAGCTTTCCTTTAGGGTTTATATGACTGTATTAATAGCATCTTCAAGTCTAGATCTTCGTTTTAGCTCTTCTCAAGAAAGGTTTTCCCATTCACATAGTTCCGTCCTATTGCCGTGGTTTCCCAGGCAAAGTAAGCTCCAGATGGATCTGACTGAAAAAAAAAAAAATGGTGGCTCCTCATTCCAACCACAAGGTAGTAAAGAAACCCAAAATGGACAAACACCACCTGACTGGGTATATTCTTGCTTCACAGAAGCTACTCTATACCAGCTGAGCTGTGGGAATGGGTCCTCGGTAAACAAGATAATATTGCTGAGCTAGCTTTCCAGCTCTGTGCACAAGCGCTCTGTAGTCTGGGTCCATGCCACTGTTCACCAAGCCTATATGTTTATGTGCACATCACTCATCATGCAAAATGGATTTCTGTTCCTTCTCAGTTGCAGATACCACCTCATTTACAGCTTTAATTCGCACTGAACACATAGTTCCGTCCTATTGCCTGGTTTCCCAGGCAAAGTAGCTCCAGATGGATCTGACTGAAAAAAAAAAAAATGGTGGCTCCTCATTCCAACCACAAGGTAGTAAAGAAACCCAAAATGGACAAACACCACCTGACTGGGTATATTCTTGCTTCACAGAAGCTACTCTATACCAGCTGAGCTGTGGGAATGGGTCCTCGGTAAACAAGATAATATTGCTGAGCTAGCTTTCCAGCTCTGTGCACAAGCGCTCTGTAGTCTGGGTCCATGCCACTGTTCACCAAGCCTATATGTTTATGTGCACATCACTCATCATGCAAAATGGATTTCTGTTCCTTCTCAGTTGCAGATACCACCTCATTTACAGCTTTAATTCGCACTGAAGGGGCTCCTCCAGCTACAGCAGCCGAAGCATACACAATCTGGACAAATTAACCAGACAGGCTGAATGTAGTCAAAGAAGAGCCATAAACTAGCTCTGACATCTTTACCAGAGAGCCAAAGCACGTTCACACACCTGCACACTGCAGGCTCCTTTATCTCTTCATTCTTGTTTCCCTATCCAGACTTGCCATGCTTGACTGCACTTACCTTATTGCAGAGCGCCTATATCAAATGTAAATCCAAACATATCAGTTATTTTAAAACCATTCAAAATAACCTAAAGAGATTTTCTTCCTGAGGTATATCCCCCTAAAACCCATTATTTTTATTGCAATTAAATTGATATTTGTATTCTGCCAATCTGATATTATAAATCCCTTATGTACAATAAAGCATTTTGTTTTGAATGCAGTTCTTCTTGGCTACTGAAATATGAGGGACATTTCCCTTGTAATACCACCACTTAATGATAGCAATGCAAGTTGGGAAAGCTGTTTAATAAGTATGTGTTAGATAAATTGAACTAAACTACTTGATATAAAAAATAGTTATTGATGACCTTTATTATTTTATTTATTAAGGCTATCATTATTTTTAAGTAGATTGAAAATTATGTTTTATGTCACTGTTAGTGATTAAAACCACAGTTCTTTCTCATGGCTTGCAATTCACATAGATATTTTTACATAAAGTAAATTGAAATACTTCTCCTGCATACATTTACCCCTAAGTCTCCATAACCACCTTCTAAATGATCATTTCCAAATTTGTTTAGGCCAGATGGAAAACTCCAGATCTACTCAGCCATCTCTACATAGATATACTTCATACTTATCTAACAGGCACATCATAGTCTGATTGCTCCACGCTGATCCCATCATCTTCTCACAAAATTTTTTCCTACTGAGTTTTTAAATTCATGACAAAGAATGCTATCCTCTCTATTGCCCAAACCAGAAGTCTAAGCATCGTCTTAAGTAGATTACCAAAACAACTGTCTAACTGAATTTTCTTTCCCTAAAACTCATTATTTGCACTGTAATTAAATTGACTTTTGTATTCTGAAAATCTGATAATTTCCTTGCTTACAATAAAACAGTCATTGGTCATTAGACACATACTGACAGTCCAATTGCTATATTGTTTTATGGAACCAGACTAATTTACAATCAAGTTCTAGATCCTGTACTTGTGTTATTTTGGAAAAAAAAAATTACTTACCATCTAGTATCACAGTTTTCTCATATCTGAAATGGAATAATAATGCAAAAACAATTAAAATGTAAAGTACTTAGCACAGCAGATCATCCAAATAAATACTAGGGAAAAAGTGGTCTATATAGTAGTGGCATGTGTTATAGTATTATTTTTAAGTGGATCAGGTTAGCATCATTTCTTTGTTATCATCAGATATATCAGCTATCTGCCTTAAATGAGCTTAGAAAAAGAATAAATAACTTCCTTTATATACAGTGTTATTTTCTATAGACATACTGAAAGGCACAGCTCAAAAATATTATTGGGAAGATGAAATGAGATAGTGCAGATGGAATTCCTATACAGGCAGTGAGGTAGCCTTCTACTGTATCATGAATATGAACAAGCATGTCAAACTCAAAGGCTAACATGGGCCAAATAAGCAAGGTTTAAGTGTACGTGGTCTGCAAAAAAACAAAAGTTTAATTTTCATAGAAACGTAGGTTTATTTTGATAGAGGTATGTTGAATACAAAGGGCTGAAATAAATGAGTAATAGTTAACATAAAATAATAGAACATTTTAATGAAAATTAATATTTGTCTTGAACATTAACTTACCAGACACTGAATAACTGCACAAATTAATAAGTGTAACGCAAATAAAACGATTTTTCTTGTTCCCCGAAAGCGAAATATTTCCTGTTGCGCACACCAAACAAGTTAGTCCAAGACTAATGACATGGCAATCGGCTGCTAAAATATTCGCTGTTAGTATAGTGGAGAGAAATGGTACACCTGCGTGTAAGGCGAGTAAGGGAAATGAATGCAACACGATGATAGTAATCAGTCATTAGTAAACATTGTAGTTAGTTATTAATAATTATGTATAACAGGATATTGTAAAAATTAAGTTACAATTTATTTTTATTTTTTTAAAAACGTATTTTATGGGTTTGTTTGTTTTTTTACAGAGAGGAAGGGAGAGGGATAGAGAGTTAGAAACATCGATGAGAGAGAAACATTGATCAGATGCCTCCTGCACACTCCCTATTGGGTATGTGCCCGCAACCAAGGTACATGCCCTTGACCGGAATCGAACCTGGGACCCTTGAGTCCGCAGGCCGATGCTCTATCCATTGAGCCAAAACGGTTATGACACAAAATTTTTATCAAAATGCTTCTTACATACTGTTATATTGGCTGGGCCGCAAAAATAATCTGTGTGGGTCACATGCAGCCCACGGGCCTCAAGTTTGACATGCTTGAATATGAACTTTAAAGCCGGAACTTGGTTTTAATTGTTGCCAGGACTGTGAATCTGGGCTATTAGCTAATCTTTCGAATCACGATATACTCACCAGTAAAATGGGAATAAAATATTTTCTAATTAATCAGATAATATATGTAATATGTCAATTACCTGGGCCAATGCTATTGTAATGTATATACTTCCATGTAGAAAAAAAATACACAAAAGATACCTAGAAATAAGTCAGAAAAATATTTGTATTGCTATTCACCAA
The DNA here is from genome assembly GCF_000412655.1 of Myotis brandtii. Classification (NCBI taxonomy): domain Eukaryota; kingdom Metazoa; phylum Chordata; class Mammalia; order Chiroptera; family Vespertilionidae; genus Myotis; species Myotis brandtii. Next base: position 653,111 of record NW_005371168.1, read on the forward strand.
TGCAAAATAAGTGTCTCCTATATCCAGTGAAGCAAATCAAAGCTATGTCCTTAAATAATAATGTTTTTGTAAGATGAAATGTGCATACTTTGGATATGAAGGAAAATGATGGTCTGTTTAAAATTTAGAATAAATTAAAAATAGCCTAATAAAAATTGTTTAAAGGAGAAGCAGGTGTCAATATTATTATAATATTACATTTTATTCTGGCTTTATGAACTTTGGTTTACTGGGATGAAAGCCTTCATTTCAATAATAAGTAATTGAGCATGATCTTCTTCTCTTGGTTCTACATATTAAGTGCACAATAACGAGAGCATTTCCCCCATCACATAGAGATCACTGTAAATTAGCTTTTCAAAGTTCAATGTCTTGGAAAGTACTTCTCACCAAATAAAATATAATAAAATAAACTTGGCTATAACCTATCCCTCTCAGGCTTTTTTTCTTTCTTAAGAAGAAAAGCTATGGGAGAACTTTAGTGTTTCGTTTAAAACTGAAATTGTGTGCTAAATTGATTTCTAGGCACTAAGTCAAAATTCTTTTAGATATAAATTACATGGGAAACGTAAGAGCTTTCTTGAAAACCATGCCATTATTCTAAGCATTTTTATAAAGGAAAGCTTGTGATTCATACAGGAAAGTTAACTCTCCTTGACAATTTAATTGTCTTGATTGTCCAATGTGTCTAAAATTCCTCAAGCGTATATTTGAATTATGAATAATTTAAGTTGTTCAACAAATCAAGATTTACATATAATCATTAATAGCATAGTATTTATAAGCAATTAAATAATTTAACACACTATGATGATGGAATCACAAATCAAGACTTTTTTTTTCCCAATCCTCACCCGAAGATATGTTTTACTGATTTTTTAGAGAGAAGAGGAGGGAGAGAGTGAGAGTGTGAGAGAGAAATATTAATGTATGACAGAAACATTGTTCCATTGCCTCCTGTACGCACCCCCACCAAGGATCAAACCCAGAACCTAGGCATGTGTCCTGACCGGAAATTGAACCAGTCACCTTTTTGTGTATGAAATGATTCTCCAGCCAACTGAACCACACTGGCCTTGGTCAGTGTGGTTCAGTTGATTAGAGAATCTTCAGCATGCATACTTGCTTGCACAAATCTGTATTATGTTTGTGCATTGGTCAGGCTCAGTTAATTCTATGTTTGCATATTGGGTAGTTCTTCAATTTGGGAAGTCCCAAATCATTTAGTGATAACCTTAATACTAGCTTAGATATGAAGAGGGTAAAGGGGGGAATATATGATGATAGAAGAGGCTTGTAAATGCACAATATAATATACGGATGACATATTGTAGAATTATATGCATGAAGCCCATATAATGTTATTAACCAATATCACCCTCAACAAATTCAATTAAAAATAAAGAAATGAAAAAGAAAGGCTCTTGAAAAGAAATGCTCCAAATAATTGACTTTTGAATCAATGTACAGAAATACGTTTTAGGAATTAATATATTTTGGGGATGTAGAGGTGTGGGCTTTAGAGCATTAGGTGACAACATCCAGCGCTTCCCAACATCCCACACACTTCCTTAGCTATTTAACATGAGCAGACAGAAGCTATAAATTGAGAGGAGAATAAAGATGGAAGTTGAAAGAATAAAATGGGATAAGAATAAAATGGGATTATTTAAAAGAATTTTTGTCTGAATATGTGGCTAAATTTGTTAGGAAAGCATTTTGTAAATTTTATATGTGCTTACAAATAATCTGGAGATCTCTTTAGAATGTAGATTCTGACTCAGTAGGTCTGGACACAGCTTGAGCTACATTTCTAACAGGCTTTGAAATAATATCAATATAACTGGTCCCTAGGCCATGCTTTTTGAGACTAACTGTGATGATGATAATAGACCATCCCTATGGCAACATTACTTTTTTGGCTTTTTGGGTCAATGGGAAGTTATTAGTGGAAACATCATGGCTATAGACAGTGCCCCTGCCCCATTATTGAAAATAACACCCTTTAGCCTTTTCTATCCTTCTCTGCTATATTTTTCTTAATAAATCATATTTTCTCTGTAATACGTATACATTTTGGGGTTTGTTATTTGGTCCTCAAGTAGAACATAAGCTCCATAAAACAGGGCATTTTGTTGTCCTTATATTTTATTGCTGTACCGCCAGTGTCTAGAGTGCTTGACAAATAATACATGTTCAATAGATACTTCTGAGTAGTTGAACAAAGGATTGAATGAATAGAAATTGCATTTAGAAACTATCTCCATTTCATGTTACTATCTCTGAGCTTCTAATAATCTATTGCCTGTTGATTTTTTTTTCTTTCTAAGAAACTTTATGATGTTAGCATATGAGATATTTCTTTATGGTTCATTTAATCTCAATCTAAAATTGGATTTGGTAAGTTATTTCAACATTTAGAAATAGATTTTTAGTTAGAGTAGGTAATTATTCTTAAGGTGTATATTTATTTAATTATTTATTTACTTAGTACCTTACCTTCATCTAGTCCTTACTCCACTCAGTAACTTCTATTGTTTACATAGAGAATAACTCTAATTGTGTTACTAGTGCTGTATTTATATCTTTCTGACACAGTCATATGAAGCTGAATTTGATCTTTTCCTCAATTATTTCACTGCTGGGCAAGCTGAATTTAGTACCCAGCATTTTAAATGTTTTCATTGGAAATTCTACAGTGGATGAAGCTCCAAGGCACTTCTGACCCTGACTCCCACAGAGCCTCAAGTTTTCACACGTAATCAGTGGCCCTTAGTCTCAATAGTACTTTAATTCAGGAAAATCAGATAAATGGAGTTAAGGTGGAAGGAAAAAACAATACTTAGGTCTCTTGTTCCCAGAGATTATTTCTCCACGAATGTTCTTGTCAGATAACTTCATGATTAAATAGCTTCTCTTCAGTATTAAATTAAATTGAAACTTGGACTGATTGACATGTTCTGATTTATCCTTTGTTTTCATACATTTCCCGATCCATGACTCTCATTTTTTTTTCAGTCATGGCATCAGTACGAAAGTCAATACTTTCTTTCCAAAGTATGAATATATCTCAATAACAAAAATAATTTTTAGTTATTTTGCATTATCTTGTCTAACATGGTTATCTTGCCTTTCATTTCCATTTATAACATACATGCTAATAATAATTGCTCTCAAAGGCAATATGATATACCATGATACATTTGTTATTATAATTAGTACTAATGTTTATATCGCATGAGGTCTTTGGCCATAAGTCTCATTGTCCTTTTCTAGGATTTCTATCAATTGCTTTATATCAAACACTATTATTCTGCATTATACTATGATTATTATTCTGTGTGAATAGTCTGGTAAGAAAGGTAAAGAAGAGTGCAGAAAGTGGCCAATAACCAGTTAAGTGAGCTTGAGAGCAAAGCTTTAAGATAACTGTACCCTTAGCCCTGGCCAGTATTGCTCAATTGGTTGGGCATCAATCTGTGCTAAAGGGTTACTGGTTTGATTCCTGGTCAGGGCACATGCTTGGGTTTGCAGGCTCGATCTTTGGTTGGAGGCGTGCAGGGGCAGCTGATAGATGTTTCATTCTCTGATCACTGTTTTGCTTTCACACCTCCTCTTCCCCCTCCCTCCCTTCTCTCTGTGAAAATCAAGTAAAATAATTTTAAATGACTGTAGCCTTAATCAACCACTGGATTGAAATTTGTGATGTATCTTGAGTTGGAACCACACAGCAAAGCTACTCCTGGATTCTGGATTGTGGATTCCTTCGTGCTTTAAGCTGTTAAATTTTGGGATAATTTGGTATTAGCATTAGATAACTAATACACTGTAATGTAAAATTTTGAAAATGTGCAAAGTAATTATATGCATTGTATATTCATACATAAATACTCAGTAATTGTAAAAATTCATGTAAGTTATAGATACTATATTGAGGGTAAAGATCACTCCAATGATATACGAAAATTAATAATTTTAATGGGTTGAGAGAATACTAAAAAATAGAAGACATGGTAGGCACTAAAAGATTTTTGTCCTTATTCATTACTTTACTAGAGGCCCGGTGCACAAAATTCGTGCATGGGAGGGGGGTCCCTCAGCCCGGCCTGCACCCTCTCGCAATCTAGGACCCTTCAGGTGATGTCAGACTGCCAGTTTAGGCCCGATCCTGCAGGAATCCCTATGGGATCGGGCCTAAACTGGCAGTCAGGCATCCCTCTCTCAATCTGGGACCACTGGCTCCTAACTGCTCGCTTGCTTGCCTGCCTGCCTGATCACCCCTAACCACCTCTGCCTGCCTGCCTCATCACCCCTAACCACTTGCCTGTCTGCCTGATTTCCCCTAACTGCCTCTGCCTCGGCCCCTGCTGCCGTGGCTTCGCCCGGAAGGACATCCAGAAGGTTTTTTGGTTGTCTGGTCTAATTAGCATATTACACTTTTATCACTGTAGACTAGAGTTCCAGTACACAAAATTCTTGTACTCAGGATGGGGGCCCTCAGCCAGGCCTGTGCCCTCTCAAAGTTTAGGAGCCCCATGATCGATTTCCCCAAAGAAGTAGGCCCCACCCACCCGGTGGGGGCTCTGTGATGGATCACCCCTGTTGAAGAAGGCCTCGCCCACCCACTGCAGCCTGCCAGTCAGTGGCCTGGTCCTCCCACTTTGTGGTGATCATGGAGCCCCCTGATTGATCGATTGCCCTGCTGGCCAGTGTCCTGGGCCTCCCTCTGCAGGGCAATCATGCGATTGATCACACCTCCGCAGAGGGAGGCCCCGCCCATCTGCAACAGCCCATGGATCAGTGACCTGGGCCTCTCTTTTTGGGGCAATGGTGGAGCCCTCTGATTGATTGATTGCTCCGCTGGCCAGGGGCGTGGGCCTCCCTCTGCGGGGCAATCATGGGGCGATGGCCCGGCCCCTGACCTATTGCATCACACCCGCCTTGTCTGGCCGGCACCAGTGGGTGTTATAGCGTGGTCATCCGGAAGGTCGTCTGGATGGTCGTCCTGCTGTTTGGTCATTGGGTCAATTTGCATATTACACTTTTATTAATATAGATGATCAGAGCAACAGCTACATAGCAGAGAAAAATTTCTAAGAATTATAAAATCACATCATAAAATATGTTTTTAATATTTCCTAATGGATATTTTAGGAAGTTTTGATTGTTTGTTTGCTTGCTTCACCTAATAAATTTATTTTTGTCCAATGAGGTAACTTCCCTGGTTGAAACCTTTCAATGGCTCTGCTTGGCCCTCAGATGTAATTCGAACTCCCTCCACAGCTCTGCTTCTCTGGTACCTCCTACCTCTCCTGTCTTATCTTCCTCCGGCCTTACATTTTATTGGTCAGCAACTTTAAAGCACTTTATTAGTTTCCTGTGTGTGCTGTGCAATTTCTCTTTCGGATGGCTTTGCTGGAAATTACATCCACTGCTTTCTCACCCTGCCCTTTGCTCAATCAGTTAACTCCCAATGTGCCTTTAATACGCAAGACTGCATCCTATAGGAACTTTGCCTGACTCTCTGGTTACCGCACCTTGCCGTCAGAGATGGGCCAAGCAAAGGCCTAAATTGTTTGGATAATATATCTTTACTTATATATTCTGTAATTAGTAGTACATAGATGTGGATTAAAAAAATTAAACAGGCATCCATTTATTATTCAAGCAGGCTTACTTAACTGTAAGAAATATTTTCTTAGAGTATTTATGTATACATATACAGAATTATACCCCATTTCATACAACTAACTGTAAAACATAACAGGATTTAAAACAGAATGATTATGTCTAGGAAGGCCCAGAATCACAGATTGAGATAGCAAAGTCCATCTAGTTGACAAGAACAGAATTATAAATAGGAACTTGAATTAGGATTAAGGTAATATTTGGCTACAGTTTCTATACATAAGCCGTATCTTCTGCATTCAGTAGTGTTTGAAGATGAAGTGGGAAATAACTAAACAAATAATTCACATTATTAGGCAGGCACAGTCAGTCAAACAAACAAGAACACACTCACATATTTTGCAATAAAATAATTGTTCAAATGATCCAATATGACTAAATGTAGTTGATATTTCTGTGAGAATGAGCATAAACCTTCCTTTCTAGGGCATGAAGGGAAACTGTTCTTTGAATTTTAGAGGGAAACAAAACAAAGCATTATATTGATTCTTATTAGCTTGACTAAGAGGGTATTTCTCCAAGTGAGGCTGTTAAAGGAGAAGTAAGGGCAAATCTTACATCAGTGTTTACTTTCAAGGTAACATTGAGCCGACTTGGCATAATAGCTAAGACATAATCTTTCTGATCTCTCCCTTTATTGCCTCACTACAAGTTTTATAGCCATCTCATACAGAATATTTAATTCTCAAGGGATGCAATGCACCATATGACATATCCTTTAGATACTATAGGTCCTTGTATATATAATATCAATTTTTTTCACTTAGTCACTTTTCAAAGCTTCAATCTTGAATTTTATATACGCATCATTAAGTCAGCCAAAATGAATTACTTTTTAGGTGGTGTTTCCATATTACTTTTTAAAATTATTAACATTTGCTCTAACAGTGGGTTTCTTTTTTTTCTTTTTTTCTTTTTTTTTTTTTAAAAAACAACAATATTTGGCTATGAGAACCTAGAGGGCAGGAATCTTTTGTCATTTATCTTTTTAACCTTAGCACCTGAAGGAAGGGATGCAGGAATATGTACCCAGTGTTGACAACCTGTTGAGCCATCAGGAAGGAAAGAAGACATGAGCTCAACACTGTACGAAATACACAGTAGTAAAGTTTCTAGAGTAGTAAAAAAGTCTTTTCAATAGCCTTTTCAAATGTAGAGTAACTATACAGGCTGATTTCCACTTTGTCATTAATATAAGGAATTATAATACAGGTAGATAAAATAATCTTTTGTCATTTATCTTTTTAACCTTAGCACCTGAAGGAAGGGATGCAGGAATATGTACCCAGTGTTGACAACCTGTTGAGCCATCAGGAAGGAAAGAAGACATGAGCTCAACACTGCACAAAATACACAGTAGTAAAGTTTCTAGAGTAGTAAAAAAGTCTTAGATTTTTAGAGGTTTAATTAGTGAAATTTCATTTTAGGGTGTGAACTCAGTCAACAAGAATAGCTAAAAACTCAATCCATTGGAAAAAAAATCTGATGACTTATCCAATTAAATGCCAAGCTACTTACTGAATAAATTTGATAGGACTAATTAAATTCTCCCCCAATGAAATGGAAATTGATGCAAATATCTGTGATTGAGACACATTGATCACAATGCACATGTTTTCAAGGGAGAATTTCCTCAAATTGCTTCAAGTTGGATTGGAGAATGTGGTAACAGAAAGAAGGTAAATTTAGAAACATCTACACTAATAAAAGAGAAACATGGTAATAAGGGAGAATTTCCTCAAATTGCTTTAAGTTGGATTAGAGAATGTGGTAACAGAAATAAGGTAAATTTAGAAACATAAAAATTATAAGAAGAAAGCTTTTTTATTAAAAACAAGTATATTGAATAATAAATATTATACTTGCTGTATTTGGTGGTGTCTGACTTCCAAAATGCAACCATTAGAAAAAACAAAGCATTATATTGATTCTTATTGGCTTGACTAAGAGGGTATTTCTCCAAGTGAAGCTGTTAAAGGAGAAGTAAGGGCAAATCTTACATCAGTGTTTACTTTCAAGGTAACATTAAGCCGACTTGGCATAATAGCTAAGGCATAATCTTTCTGATCTCTCCCTTTATTGCCTCACTACAAGTTTTATAGCCATCTCATACAGAATATTTAATTCTCAAGGGATGCAATGCACCATATGACATATCCTTTAGATACTATAGGTCCTTGTATATATAATATCAATTTTTTTCTTTCACTTAGTCACTTTTCAAAGTTGCAATCTTGAATTTTATATACCCATCATTAACTCAGCCAAAATGAATTACTTTTTAGGTGGTGTTTCCATATTACTTTCAAAAATTATTAACATTTGCTATAACAGTGGGTTTCTTTTTTTCTTTTTTACTTTTTTTTAAAAAAAAACAACAACAATATTTGGCTATGAGAACCTAGAGGGCAGGAATCTTTTGTCATTTATCTTTTTAACCTTAGCACCTGAAGGAAGGGATGCAGGAATATGTACCCAGTGTTGACAACCTGTTGAGCCATCAGGAAGGAAAGAAGACATGAGCTCAACACTGTACGAAATACACAGTAGTAAAGTTTCTAGAGTAGTAAAAAAGTCTTAGATTTTTAGAGGTTTAATTAGTGAAATTTCATTTCAGGCTGTGAACTCAGTCAACAAGAATAGCTAAAAACTCAATCCATTGGGGAAAAAAAAATCTGATGACTTATCCAATTAAATGCCAAGCTACTTACTGAATAAATTTGATAGGACTAATTAAATTCTCCCCCAATGAAATGGAAATTGATGCAAATATCTGTGATTGAGACACATTGATCACAATGCACATGTTTTCAAGGGAGAATTTCCTCAAATTGCTTCAAGTTGGATTGGAGAATGTGGTAACAGAAAGAAGGTAAATTTAGAAACATCTACACTAATAAAAGAGAAACATGGTAATTAGCGTACGACCGCTACCCTTTTCATTGGCTAATCAGTGAGTATATGCAAATTAACTGTCAGCCAAGATGGCGGCCGGCAGCCAGGCACTGAAGCAAACAGGGAGGCTTGCTTGCTGCAGACTCCAACGTTCCCCGCCTCACTTGCCGGCCTCTCAGCTGCAAGAAGAAAGTTTTTTTATTAAAAACAAGTATATTGAATAACAAATATTATACTTGCTATATTTGGTGGTGTCTGACTTCCAAAATGCAACCATTAGAAAAATAATACTTAGGGTACCATTGTTGATGTCTGTGTTATTTAAAAATTAAACAATGGGTTTTACTACATAAGGATACTCATTCTGTAGGAAACAATAAAGTAATAGTTGATTATTTGAGGCTTAATTCAGGGTTATTCATAACTTTCTTATCTTGTTCTTTGACTATTCTGTTTCCTGATGGTAGGACGTCCTTTGAAGTTTTGTTAGTGTGTGTGTTTGTGTGTGTGTGTGTGTATTTTCTTTTTTAAAAACATATGTTTATTGATTTCAGAGAGTAAGAAAATGGGAGAGAGTTAGAATCATCAATGGTGAGAGATAGTCATTGATTAGCTGCCATATGCACACCCCTTACTGCGGAATTGAGCCCGGAATCTGGGCAGGTGCCTTTAACCGGAATCGAACCTGGGACTCTTCAGTCCGCAGGTCGACGCTCTATCCTCTGAGCCAAACCAGCTAGGGCTGTATTTTCTTTCTTCAATATAAAATTGAACCTTGAGATGAGTTAAGTGTTCCATTTATTCCTCATTAATGTTCCCAATTGTTTTTGTCTTCTTCCTTTAATGAAATAACCCAAATCACTACTAACAAATTAATTCATCTCCCAACTAAGAGCCACAGGCAACAGAATACCGTCCTTTGAGTTTTGTTAGTGTGTGTGTTTGTGTGTGTGTGTGTGTATTTTCTTTTTTAAAAACATATGTTTATTGATTTCAGAGAGTAAGAGAACGGGAGAGAGTTAGAATCATCAATGATGAGAGATAGTCATTGATTGGCTGCCTTCTGCACGCCCCTTACTGCGGAATTGAGCCTGGAATCTGGGCAGGTGCCTTTAATCGGAATCGAACCTGGGACTCTTCAGTCCACAGGTCAACGCTCTATCCTCTGAGCCAAACCACCTAGGGCTGTATTTTCTTTCTTCAATATAAAATTGAACCTTGAGATGAGTTAAGTGTTCCATTTATTCCTCATTAATGTTCCCAATTGTTTTTGTCTTCTTCCTTTAATGAAATAACCCAAATCACTACTAACAAATTAATTCATCTCCCAACTAAGAGCCACAGGCAACAGAATACTTGAAGTACCATTACTCCCCTTTCTGTAATTTTCTACCATTTTGCTTGACATACCTATACCCTCATTCTTAAAAAAATTTAGCATATGGCTCACTGTCTTTCTTTTCACTAATACTCCTGACTTCATTCTTAGTCATTTCCACATTGACATAAACTGATCTTGACCTTTTCATTATTGATTACTGAGACATCTAAACTCCTTCAACACCCAACTTTATAACCCAATGAATCCTAAGATTTTTTCATGTGCCTCAAACAATTCTTTCTTTGAGATTTTATTGGTTTTGAGGATCAGTACAGAGACATTTCAATTTGTACACAATTCTTAACATATGTGCCAGAAATGTAAAGTCATGTAGTTGTGTTTCTTTTCTAAACAGTTATTCCAGTGACTTTCCAGCTTAAAATTTAGAGGCTAACTTTCCTGAATAGAGTATCAAGTACCACTATCTTCAACTGTTGATATGTTGTTACATCAAGGTCCCACCAATTCACAATTTAATATCATATATAATCAAATTTTCAATCTTTCACAGCACACTGACAAAGTTACTAGGGAAACTGGACTGTCACACCAAAGATGTTACAGATGCACACAATTCTGACAGGGAGAGCCAAGAACAAGGAGTGGTTTTCTTTAGGAAACAATTCTACCAAAAAGTGGATAGAAGTAATTTAAAATGTTAAAGACATAGCAAACACATGACTGACTCCAAATTGCCATTTAGTATGCTTTGTATTATAGGATATAAAAACTACCCCCACCTGTGGAATGTTAAGCTGATACCCAACACAATCAAAGTTAAAAATGTTTCTAGAGCTACTAAAAAACTCACATTTACAAAATAGTTGATAAAAATATTCCTCCGGATTGTACAAGAAGGGAGACAGGGACCACTGATAAGACATGGTATATGATGTTAATCAGACTTGGCTTCTTTTTCTCCTGCTTCATCTGGACTCTCCTCGCATTTAGTTTCTCCGTTTTCTGCCGGTAGATCTTTAGGTTCCTGGTCAGCCACTTCGGCCTGCTTTCCATGTTAAAGACATAGCAAACACATGACTGACTCCAAATTGCCATTTAGTATGCTTTGTATTATAGGATATAAAAACTATCCCCACCTGTGGAATGTTAAGCTGATACCCAACACAATCAAAGTTAAAAATGTTTCTAGAGCTACTAAAAAACTCACATTTACAAAATAGTTGATAAAAATATTCCTCCGGATTGTACAAGAAGGGAGACAGGGACCACTGATAAGACATGGTATATGATGTTAATCAGACTTGGCCTCTTTTTCTCCTGCTTCATCTGAATTCTCCTCGTTTTTAGTTTCTCTGTTTTCTGCAGGTAGATCTTTAGGTGCCTGGTCAGCCACATGGGCCTGCTTTCCCTTTGCTCCCCTTTCCCCTTTCATTTTCAGCAAATGATTTCACCTCTGAAAAAGAAAAGCATTTACACTTAAAAAAAAAATGGGATGAGGTGGAATTCCCTCCTTCTTAAAAACGTTTCTAGAGCTACTAAAAAACTCACATTTACAAAATAGTTGATAAAAATATTCCTCCGGATTGTACAAGAAGGGAGACAGGGACCACTGATAAGACATGGTATATGATGTTAATCAGACTTGGCTTCTTTTTCTCCTGCTTCATCTGGACTCTCCTCGCATTTAGTTTCTCCGTTTTCTGCCGGTAGATCTTTAGGTTCCTGGTCAGCCACTTCGGCCTGCTTTCCCTTTGCTCCCCTTTCCCCTTTCATTTGCACTTTTCTGTCTGCAGATTTATCCTTTCCTGCTGCCTTTTTTGGCTTCATTTCCACTTTTGCAGGAGCAGGTTTGGTTGACAACCTGGCCGATCTGCTCTCTTGGGCTCCTCCTTGGTGGCCCCCTCCGCAGAGCTGACCTTCCTCTTGGGCATCATGGCAGAGGGCCCGTGGTGCTGGGTGCCTGAGGGCCACTGCGCGCCTAGTGGCTTGGTGAACCTGGGCTGCCTGGCTACTGCCACATCTCCCACTGCCCATGCTGCTTGACCCGCGATCGCATCTTAACTTTTGAGCCCAGTTTCTTTAGTATCACATTTGAACACTGATTTGATTGCACCAAAAACACCAATCCATTAAAACTATTTTTACACCATCCAACATCATCTCGTGTTCTTACTTTTCTTCTTATCCAACACTAGAGGCCCAGTGCATGAAATTCGTGCGTGGGTGAGGGCTGAGGGCTGTTTGTAGGCCCCTCCCTCAGCAGCTGGCCCTGGCAACCCAAGCCTCCTGTGCCCACAGGCCTCTCCTTCTACTCAAGAGTAAGCACTTAATTCAGATGGTATTTGTGAACACTTCCAGAAAAAATATTAAGAAATATTAGAGCTACCTGGGAAGATGCTGGATTCTTTATAGAAGGGTGCCCCTCAGCCCAGCCTGTACCCTCTCTAATCTGGGACCCCTTGAAGGATGTCCGACTGCCCATTTAAGATCGGACATAAATGGGCAGTCGGACATCCCTCTCACAATCCAAGTCTCCCACTGCCGACGCTGCTCGACCTGCGATCGCATCTTAACTTTTGAGCCCACTTTCTTTAGTATCACATTTGAACACTGATTTGATCGCACCAAGAACACCAATCCATTAAAACTATTTTTATACCATCCAACATCATCTCATGTTCTTACTTTTCTTCTTATCCAACACTGGAGGCCTGGTGCATGAAATTCGTGCACTGGGTGGAGGGTGTCCCTCAGCCCAGCCTGCACCCTCTCTAATCTGGGACCCCTTGAGGGATGTCCGACTGCCCATTTAGGATCGGGCCTAAATGGGCAGTTGGACATCCCTCTCACAATCTAAAACTACAGGCTCCCAACCACTCGCCTGCCTGCCTACCTGATTGCCCTAACTGCTTCTGCCTGCCAGACTGATCACCCCCTAACCACTCCCCTGCCAGCCTGACTGACACCTAACTGCTCCCTCAATTGTTCCCTGTCGGCCATCTTGTGTGTTGGAGTGATGGTCAATTTTCATACTGGTCGTGACTAATTAGCATATCAGGGCTAATAATTATATCCCTCTCTTATTACTGTGTTGGAGTGATGGTCAATTTTCATACTGGTCATGACTAATTAGCATATTTGGCCATGACTAATTAGCATATCTGGGCTAATTAGCATATCCCTCTCTTATTATATAGGATAAGTCTCAAGAATCATCATTATAATGATTCTCTCCTTTAGATATCATTAGCACATTTATATATATACTAGAGGCCCAGTGCACAAAAATTTGTGCACTCGGGGGGGCGGGGGAGGGGGGGGTCCCCCAGCCCGGCC
>NW_005371168.1:668174-690678 GCF_000412655.1 Myotis brandtii
ACATTGGGTACAGTCCCGGCTTGGGCGAGGGGCTGGGGCAGTTTGCAGGCCAGTCACACCTCCATGGGGTGAGGGTCCCCAGCCTCAGTAAGGGGCTTAGGGCCGTTTTCAGGCTGGCTACACCCCCTTCAGGGTAGGGGTCCCTGCTGGGGTGCCGGGCCAGCCTGGGTGAGGGCTGAGGGCTGTTTGCAGGCCCCTCCCTCAGCATCCGGCTCTGGGAACCCAAGCCTCCTGTGCCCACAAGCCTCTCCTTCAGCCCCCAGCCAGGGTGGGAGGGAACCTTGGGTTGCCCCAAGCCTCCCTGCACTCTGGCCTGCTTCGTGGCTGCCGCCCACAAGGCTCCTCCTTGGCGCCAGCCCAGACAGGCGGGAAGCTTGGCTTCCTTTGTCGCCTGAGCAACCCAAGCCTCCTGCCTGCTCTGGCTGGCTCCATGTCTGCCACCATCTTTGTCCCACTAATTTGCATACTCACTCCTGATTGGCTGGTGGGCGTGGCTTGTGGGCATTGTGAAGGGATGGTTAATTTGCATGTTTCTCTTTTATTAGTGTAGATATTTTTTACATCAGAATAAACCTAAAAAAAATCCCTTTTAAGCTCAAATTTTTAGACAGAATTCTAAAATAAACCTGAATGTCCCTCATGCTGCCTACAAGTAGGATTAGGGCCCCTGAATATTATGAGATATAATTCCCATAATTATTAAGTTATATGACAAAAGGGATTTTGCAGATGTAATTATGATCCCTAATCAGGTGACTATGAAGTTAATGAAAATAAAAGAATGTTCTGGATAGGTCTGGTTTAATCAAGTAAACCACTCAAAGAGAAAAGAAGTAGTGTCAGATTCTCTTTTATTTAGAATATATGGGTGTTAATTGTGTGTTGTTTTCAACTTCTGCATATCAGCCAAAATTCCAAGAGAAAAGAGAGAATACTAATTAATATTCTATTAAAGACCTTTCACCTTGAAATAAGCTTATTTTGGTTCTCATATCTCTCCCCAGGTATCAGATTTCTGGAAAAAATATGTTAAAATGGGCTTATGCTTGTGTTTTCTACTTCCTCACCCTTACTCTCTCTCTTTGTTTTCAGGTCACAGCCTTTCTCTTTCTCTTTCTCTCTCACTGGATGCACCTTTTAAAACATCTTTGCATAATATCTACTTTTTCTAGACCTCTAATTTTGTGGTAACATTGGTTCATATCTATGCCTTTCTCTATTTGCACACCTTTCTGGCATTTCTTAAAGTCAATATGTGTATATTCCATCTACTTATGCCTCTAAAATTCCTGTGTCCAACTTTGAAATATTCCTTGGATTCCAGAGTCATATATTCAACTGACGACTCAATACATCCACTTACATATCTAATAGGCATATCAAAATATATACATTCCCAAAATATGTATACACACTTTGAATAATTATAAAGGTAGTGTTTGTACTTCAAATTGCATTTTTAAACTTCCACTAGCATTTTAGGATAAATTTCCTTTGATCAAAGTTTAGTCTAGCTGCAGTGAACATTCATAAATTATAACAAACTCTATAGATCGGTGTGTTGTCAAGAACAACATATATATAATTTTATATTGCTCAAATTGTCCCTTTTCTGAATTACGTATATGTATTATATTTTTAAGGCTGCATAATGAGAAAAAATTTGCATATTAAGTGTTCAATAAAAATAAAACATCATATATTCACAACACAGGAAAATTACTTCAACTTAAAAACAATTCAGTGCTAATGACATTGGCAAAATATTGTCTTGTGCACTAAGGTATTTTGTGCATAACAAATACCTCAATTGTTACCTTTTCTGTAATTGCAATGACTCAAAATGAATCTATTTATAAGAATTCTTCAGTGAAGCACTATAAATTTTATTTCTTAATATTTTTTCTGGAAGTGTTCACAAATATCATCTGAATTAAGTGCTTACTCTTGAGTAGAAGTGTTATGTAAAAGAGAAGTTGGAGATGTCATTTTGATACATAATTTATGAATTAAATATATAATACTGTGAACTAATTTGTAATTAAAATTTAGTTTGATTGTGACCAATAATTAGTTTGATATTATAACAAATCACGGTCATTATATTTATGAAGTTAGTTCTTGTTTTATTATTTTCTTCAAAACTGTTAAATCTGAAATCAATTTCAAGGCTGTTAGAAAATTTGAAAATAATATTTTTATTATAATTATGACCTCAAATGATAGATGACAATACACAGTGATATATCTATATATGTTATCAAGAATCATCACTAATTATATATAACTAGAGGCCCAGTGCATGAAATTTGTGCACAGGTAGGGTCCCTAGACCTGGCCAGCGATCAGGGCTGATCTATGGGGCAACTGGTAGGGCGATCGGGGTACCCCACTGGCACCTGCCTTGGCTGGCCTGGCACTGCCCACTTGCCGGCCCCACCCCCCACTGCCACCGCCGCTGCCGGTTGGGGCCTGTGGGCTGGGGGCAGCTCCTGTGTAGAGTGTCTGCCCCCTGGTGGTCAGTGCATGTCATAGTGACCTGTCGTTTCACCATTTGGTCTATTTGCATATTAGGCTTTTATTATATAAGATTATTATAAATACACTAGAGGTCTGATGCAAGAAATTCATGCAAGGGTAGGCCTTCACAGCCCCAGCTGCCTTGCGGCCCCAGCTGCCTTGCAGCCCTACCCCACCTCCAGTCCTCACCTGCCTTGGCCTAGCACTGCCTGAGTCCCCCACTACACACCCCTGGTTCCCTGGTTCCGCGGAGCCCCCTGATCGATCATCTGCAGAGGGTGGCCTAGGCCTCACTCTTTGGGGAAATCGCGGAGACCCCCGCCCATCGATTGCCCCCTGGCCGGTGATCTGGGCCTCCCCTCTGTGGGGTGATCAATTGCGGAGCCCCCCCCCCCCCCATTGATCGCCCCACAGAGGGTGGCTTGGGTATCCCTCTTTGGGGCAATCACGAAGCTCCCTGATTGATCACCCCACTGACCGGTGGCCTGGGCCTTCCTCTGCGGGGCAATTGTGGGGCGATGGTGGACCCCTCTGACAATCACATCGCACCGGCCTTGGTTGGCCTGGCACCAGTGCATGTCATAGCGTGCTCGTCCAGAAGGTTGTCCTGATGGTTGTTCTGCTGTTCGGTCATTCGGTCGATTTGCATATTATGCTTTTATTATTATAGTCTAGAGGCCTGGTGCATGGGTTTTGTGCACTGGTGGGGGGGCATGGCCTGTGTGGATCAGCCCACTGTGGGAGTGCCACTCATCCCAGTCAGCTGAGTGGCTGCAGAGGGAGCAGCTGCTCATCCCAATCAGCCAAGCGGCGCTCCCACTGTGGGAGCGCACTGACCACCAGGGGGCAGCTCCTGCATTGAGCGTCTGCCCCCTGGTGGTCAGTGTGCATCATAGTGACTGGTCAACCAGTCATTCCACTGTTCTGTCCCTGGCCTTTTATAATATAGGATTATTCTGTATATTGTTATATAAAAATATATATTATGTGTTTATATACATATGAACAACCTTGTTTTTTTTAAAAGTAATAGTCTTAATAGTACTACACAATTATGCTATTGATAATATCATATCAGTCTTTTCACCAATTCCTAACAGATTCACCTTATTCATGACTGTTTAACATATCAGATTGTTAGCATCATGATATTTTGTCACTGTACTTCTAATAAAGAAGAAAAGAAATGAAATTAGGGCAAGAGAAACTTGCTCAAGAAATGCTTAAGTCATGTTCAGTATTGATGACTTAATAGAGCTTATTTTAAATAATAAATATGGGTATTGTTCCAAGAATGTTGACTGAGGACACATGTTCAACTTTCCCAAGTCATTGTGAATAACAGTAAATATATCCAAAATCTGTGACAGGAAAGAGAATGCATGCATGTTTGTGTATTGTGGGGGAAATGGCAGGGGAGATATCCCCATTCATATATTTTGATAAATTTCTGAGAGAATAAAGCACATAGGTTCACACAGAGCAAAGATTAGGAAGCCATAGTCTGGAATGCACTCTGGAGGAGGTCTCAGCCCAGATGATCTTCTCTACTCTCTGACGAGGTAGGCATGGAGAGTTGCTAGTACATGGAAGAAATCGGGGTAGCTAATTCACAGTCTCTCTAGTGAGCCAAGATTACTTGGCCCTATGTTTGTATCTCAGTCTTGCATTATCAGCACAGAAGACTTAGGCCAAAAAACGAAACAAGTATCTGAAAAATTAGAGCTACCTGGGAAGATGCTGGATTCTTTATAGAAGTAATTATGTTTTACTTAAAAGCTCTCTTCACTTTGCCTCAGAAATGAGGGGAAAAGAAGGTGGGCTTATTACCATCCAAGTACATTATAGTAAATCCAACTATTTGCTTCACTTGCACAGAATTCTGGTCAGACATGCCATCAAGAGACAGATTTGTTTAGGGACATATCTGTTTTTGTTTTGTGGTGGTTGTTTTTCAAACAGGAAATCAGACAGTTGTTGCAGGAATCAAAAACATAAAACAGAATGACCAAAAAATAAATAAATAAATAAAAGCCCCAAACAAATAAAATAATCAAATCCAATAAAGTCAAAATAATTAAAGAATCAAGATAATCTTTTAACAATTCTTGAATTAAATGTTCTCAAATAAATTTGAGAAGATGGCATACTCAACAATCATAAAGGAGCATCCTGAAAGAGATCAGAAAACAATAAATGTTTAAAAATATAACAAACTTTATAAAATTATAAATAACAGAACTATTCTTGGCAAATAAAGCTCAGTAAGTGGATTAGAATATAAAATAAAAAGACATAAAATTAGAGGAAGTTTAAAATACATACATAAAATACATATATAAAAATACATATGTAAAGTCTATATCATACACCTCAATCCTGGCACCAATGCATTAAACATCACCTATGTAATGAAAGTTTTCAAAAGAGTAAAGAATGAGAGGAGAAAAATATTAAGTAAATACAAGAGAAAATATTAGGTATGTGGATACTAATATATTAGTTTAGAACAGGGTGTACACAAAATTGAAAGTGTACAGACAGACATTTCCAAAATAAATTACATAACTCCACTAATAAAAAATCCTTAAGGATTCCACGATACACAATAATTAGCAGCATTAAAAGTGCTTACCACTCACATATGAGCAATACCGAACGCTAAAATAAAATTTAGCAAAACCTTTTAAAGATTTGAACTCAAGTAATTTGTGCTTAGATTTATTCCCCAAATATCATATGAAAATTTTAACTTACTGGACAGCATAAAGATCTGTTTAAAATAAACAAGGACTCAGAAAGTTTATGTCATTCATCATTTGTGTAAAAAGAAACAACATCATAAATATCTTTTTAAATAAAAAGAAAGAGCGAATATTGGTTCTACAGCCAAAATTCAATAAAAAGAATATAACGTTGATATCTGTGCAGCAACCCATCTGTATTATAACAGAAATCCATAGGGCTTTAAAAATGTTTTCAAAATGAAAGTGGATTCATTTTTAAAAAATATGATTAGTTGGTGGTGGGCACGCAGTTCAATATACAGATTTTTGTAACATAGAAGTCCAAACCTGAAGCCTGTATGATTCTATACAGGTTTCTATCAACTAATGTCAACTCAATAAATTTAATAAAAGAAAAAAATATGATTAGGAGGGTTAAAAATATATTGTTTTGGAAAAGTAAGCATATATTGTCTCTATTAGGAAAAACACAGGTGTTGAAAATCTTAAAATCCAAATACACCATGCAAAATTTGTCCTTTAAGAGCAAATTTCAAATACAAAAGCAAATTGAAAAAATATTAAAGAAACTGATATGATTTATAAGCAGAACATTGATCCGGTATTATTTTCTAGACCAATTCCTTAAAGGAACAGGGTTTTAAAGTAACACATGACTACTTTTCCTTTTCTAAGGGTCTAACATGCAAATGATAAGCACAAATTATTTAATAAGTTGAATGGGATTATCCTAAAAAATATATACATGTATTGTGAATTAATCAAATTATAAGACAAAGCATGTGCCTTGTAGTCAGAGGCTTAAAGATCTTAAATGTTAAACTCTTACTTTATAGGCTAACCAACCTATATCTGTAGGCCTCTAATTTATGACTTCCATTTTGTACTGCAGATGAAAACAGTGACATAAAAATAATAAAAGGTGTATTACAAGAGTATGCAATTTCTTCAATCTATAGAAGCACAGAAGAGAAATACACTTAATGAAAAGAATCTTAAAAACTATAAACTTTGACAATGTTAAAGTAGTAATACATTTAACAGCTAAAAGATGAAAGGGAAGCCAGTAGAAGTTGATGTAACAAAAGGGTTTTAAATTCCTCATATCACATTGATAAACGATTGATTTAAGAATTATGAGAAAAAATAGTTTTGAGCATACTATTTTAAGATTTAAGGCTCACAATAGAAGGGGCAGTTAACTTACTTAAATGGTGATTGAGTACAAATTCAAATCTTTATTATAAAAGCAGAAATTGTGGATTAATGACTGATTAAAGGACTTGCACTAAATACCTTTACAAGAGCTTTAAGAGAAAACAACTGAAAATATATTTTAAAAGGGCTCACTAGCCCGGCCGGGGTGGCTCAGTGGTTGAGCATCAACCTATGAAGTAGAAGGTTATAGTTCAATTCCGGCCAGGGGCACATGCCCTGGTTGTGGTCTCGATCCCCAGTGCGGGGCGTGCAGGAGGCAGTCGATCAATGATTCTCTCTATTCATTGATGTTTCTCTCCCTCTTCTTACCTCTCTGAAATAAATAAAAATATATTAAAAAATAAATGGGCTCACTAAAATTTAAGGAATTCTCAGGCTGATTCTAACAGAAAATGGGAATTGAGAAAAGTAAACGGAGTCTTGGAAAGGGCTTTGGTCATAAGGGCACTGCTAACTCATTACAAAAAAAAATCAGGATTTTATTTTTGACAAGTTCTTGTAGTTTACAATTCAAAATATAGAATCCAAGCTCCAGTCATGTATAAGTTTAATAAGAAATTTACCCCATAAAACTATGCCTAAATTAACAGTGAACAAAAATAGCTCCCTCATGTCCTTGGGAGTTTAAAGAAAATTACTTTAGGCTTGATAAGAAAGCAAGGTAAAAAAGCAAAACTATAACCCTAAAATATTGTAAACATAAAGTAGTCTTCACTTATCTTTGTCATTGTCTGAAACTATCAAACAAAAAAATGAGGCGATGTTTATATTTGAGAGAGTCATTTGTTAATAACTGTATATAATTATCAGTTCTTTATGAAAGCCCTTATATATTGTGTCAGGTTTATAATTAATATCCCAAATAAATTTCCAATTAAAATTGACAACTCACAGTAAAAGTTATTAAGCATGCAAGGAAAAAAGCCACTGTAAATAAAAACCAGCAGAATGACTTAGCATACTAGAATTTGAAGATACAAAATTAAAAATAAGTATTATTATTGTTATTTTTGATTCTTGTAACCAGTATTTTATTTTTATTGTATTATTTATTTTATATTAAATTTATTGGGGTGACATTGGTCAACATGAACATATAGGTTTCAGGTGTGGGTTTCTATGTTATAAGATCTGTATATTGCACCGTGTGCCTACCACCCAAAGTCAAATCTCCTGGGACCCAATACATGTTTATTATTTTCAAAGACAAAAATTACATGTTTTGAAATACATGAGGAGAAGCAGAAACTATATTGAATTAAGCAGTAAATGAAGTAAGAACTTTTAGAAATAAAATATTAAATAATTGAGATTAGAAATTAATACAGGTTTTCAGGGCAATTTAACTGTAAATGATGATATAATTGATAAACATGTATTTTTGAAGAAATGTTTACACAATACAACATAGTTATTCACAGAGACATAAAATGTGGAACAGAAGTTAAATATATGAAGGGATAATTTCAAATATATGTAATATAAATCTAATTAGAATTTCCTAAAGAAAGGAAGAAAATGAGATATCTATATTAGAAAATTAATACTGGAAATATGTCTAAAAATTATGAATGAAGGCAATCAAACATATAAGTAACTAAAAAATAAAGAGAAATCCATATGTAGAGTTGTTTTAATATTTAATATTCATTTTTAAATATATAGTCATGAGCATTAAGTTAGTTTCCAATTTTTATATGTATATTTTATATATATTTACATGTCATATTTAATATCTATATTCATATTAACTTATTTGTTTTTATTTTCTATACTTATTTTGTCATTAATATATCATTTTGATATTTTTAACACATTGCGGACGGATCACGAGAATTCTCGCTTCACATTACACAGTGTTTTACAAAGCATCATACTTTAAAAAAGATATTAGCTTGTAAGAACATGTAATAAATAACTTCAAAATGCAATGGGTATTTAATTTTAAAGTGTGCCTTTAACATTTATGTAAAACGTTTTTTTGTACTCCTTCAATAGAAATTTATCTGGCCACTGGGTAAAGCTAGCAATAAAACTACTGGTCCGCAATGTGTTAATATACTTATGTGTTATAATATAGTGCATACATGTCATATAATACAGATTGGGACAAAAGTAGGTTTACAATTTGAGTATGAGAAACAGAGTTTATTCTTGTATTATGATTTATTAACTAGAGGCCCAGTGCACAAATTCGTGCACGGGTGGGGTCCCTCTGGGTGGCCTGCAGGGATTGGGCTGAAACTGCCTCTCCAACGTTCCCCGAGGGGTTCCAGGTTATGAGAGGTCACAGGCCAGACTGAGGAACCCCACCAGTGCACGATTGGGTCCGGGGATTGATGTGGAAGGTTGGCCAGCTGGAGAGGGACTGTGGGGGGGCTCCAGGGTGTGTCCAGCCCCTCTCGCTGAGTCCCAATCAGCCAGACCCCAGCAGAAAGCTAACCTTCCAGTTGGAACATCTGCCCCCTGGTCGTCATAGCGAGCCATTGAGAGGTCTTAGCATATCTATAATAATAAAACCCTAATATGCTAATTAGATTGGACAGCCAAATGACCTTCTGGACATCCTTCCAGACAAAGCCATGGTGACAGGGGCCGAGACAGAGACGGTTAGGGGCGATCAGGCAGGCAGACGAGTGGTTAGGGACAATCAGGCAGGCAGGCGAGTGGTTAGGGGCGATCAGGCAGGCAAGTGGTTAGGGGAGATCAGGCGGGCAGGCAGGCCAGCGATTAGGAGCCAGCGGTCCCAGATTGTGAAAGGGATGTCCGAGGGGTCCCAGCTTGTGAGAGGGTGCAGGCCCAGCTAAGGGACCCCCCCACCTCCCGTGCATGAATTTCGTGCACTGGGCCTCTAGTCATTAGTATATTACGCTTTGATTGGTTGAACGGACAACTGGATGACTGGACACTTAGCATGTTAGGCTTTTATTATATAGGATTATCCTTGAGAACATAAAGGGGAAGGATCTTATGGCCTTACTTTTCAGTATGTAAATACATGTCTCAAAGGAGAAGATAAGACTATGGCTTGCAGTTGCAGTGGAACTCAGAACTGGCTACAAAAAGTGTCTTATAGGAAGTACAGATTGGTAGTTCCAAAATAGTTATGGGTTTTACAAAGTTCAGCATAGGGCACATTGTCAATAATATTGAAATAACTATGTGTGGTGCCAAATGGGTATTTAAATTGTCAAGGGGATCAATTTGTAAGTTATATAATTGTCTAATCACTCTGCTGTACACCTGAAACTAATATAAAATAATATTGAATGTCAACTATAATTGAAAAATAAATTTAAATAAGCATCTTACTATCAGGCTATCAGCATTTTATCCCACTATGAGACTATCAGTTTCTGTGTAGTACAAAAAAGCCATGTAAAAAGGTGGATTCCTTTGTCGTATACCCAGAGACATGTGTCACAATCATTTTTCTCTTTAATGAGTTCCTGGCTTTGAAGTGATATTAAGCAGTATTTCATGTTGATGAATCAAACACGCTATAAGTTCTCAGATAGCAATGCCAGCAGGAAATGTAAATCCATATCCTCGATATGTGTATTGATTTCATTTAAGATAAATGAGTGCCCTTTCTCTATTGGAAAGAATCCGACACAATAAACTTGCCACCACGTGTCTAGACAGTCTCCTCAAGGGTTGATTTCCACTTGGAAGGTTGGACTTTTGACAGGACCAAAAAGTGGTTGGTAGCTATGTCATTCCTTGGTGAAAAGGAATCTATGCTGCTGAAACCAGGCATAACCTCAAATCTCTGCCACCATAGCTACTCCATTCATCTGGGATGCTGAGTGCCAGGTAACTGAGTCTGGATGGTGTTATCTGACTGAGTCTTTCAGTTGGCTTGGTTGTTTAATGCTTCTTACATGGTAGATCATCTATATTGGAAGTTCACATGAAATACAAAGTTCTTACTTTGGCCCAGTTGGTTAAATCTACCCATAAACCTCTTCTACAAACCTATTTCTGCCTTTTACCTTCTAATCTTTCTCATTACTAGCTTCTGAACAACCAACCAAAATATTTATTACTCTTAACTCTGTGTGTATTTAAACCATGGTCATCTCCTTTTTCTCTTGGAGTGAATGCAAAGGTAGATTCCTCAAAGTTCTGTTCACAGGGACAGTGTTCCCTTACTTCTCTGTTTCATGCTATACTCCTGAGCAGGTCTGTAGAGCAATGTAAGATATTAGATACAAATTGTACTGCATCCATTTGAGAATAAGACTCCTGCTCTCTCAGTTCATTATGAGAGAACAGCATACCTATAGATGTGAGCAGATGGCAAGACATCAGTTAACCATGCTTGGATGACATGTTGCTGGGGAACTGGTTTGTGCAGCTCACTTGTGCCCTCTGGACCTGCATATGCTTGATCTGGGATCTACCACTTTAATGTTACAGTGGATTTCTGTAGCAACAGTCCAATATTATGGCATGTGGGGCAAAGAGGATCCTCTTCATTGCCAGTTCTGGCTGAATAGTCACTGTTTTTTTTCATAATCACATACCCTATATCTGAAATGCCCAGTAATCTCCAGAAGCTCTTTCCAAGAGCATTAGACCAGAACCATGTATTGCAAGTTTCTCCTTGGATTATCCATAGATACCATACAAAGCATCTTCTCCCACCACAGATGGCTCATGTGGAGTGCTGCTTGCACTGCAGCCTGGATATCTTGTAGTAGTCTCTACTATTGTCTGGGCGTTCATAGGATTTATTTCCTACTTTCTGGAGAGCAAGTGTCCTCTTAAAGCCTCCAGTATACTTTCTAATTCTTGCACATATGTTCTGATTTACATGATGCAATCAATATAATGGACCAATGTATTATTTCAAGGATCTCAAGTTGGATGCAATTTCTTCAGAATATATTATGATAGAGGGCAAGAGAGTTAATATAATTCTGGGACAAAGCCAGAAATGTATCTTGCTATTGACCCCGTATGAATGTAAGCTATTTATGACCCTCCTTTGTGATAGGGATATATTAAAGAAAACCCTCCCTGATGCAAAAAAACCCCCCACATTTTCTAAATTAATGACCACACACTATGTACATGAGGCTGTGTTCATTTGCCTTGGAGTAGAAAATCCTGCACAAAGCTAAAATTTAGGCTACGGAATTTGAGTATGTATAGTCAAATATAATCTGCCACGATTTATTTCTTCAAGGGTCAAAAAGATAAGTGTGATATCATAGTAACCATCACCTCAGCATGCCCTGAGTCTTTAAGGTGGCAGTAAATTTTGCCATTCCCATGATATGCTTGATATTGTTTTAGGTTTAGCATCTTCCATGTGTTTGGGGGGGTGGCCATTTCAGAGTTTTTCAATATAAGGCTTGTTACTGAACAAGTATGACAATTCTAATTACACAATTAAACACGGGTAAACAACTACAGGGTGCATCCATTGTAGAGTAGATGCACCATGAGCAGTACCTGGTTTAGCACTCCACTTAGTATGGCCCACTCGTCCCGAGTCAAATGGAATTGGAAACATGATGTAATGATACTGTGAATATCTGGGTATAAACATAGAGGTGGACACTGTTTTCAATAGTACCTTAAACATCTTTACCACAGTATTCAACTACATGAATAAATGGTTGTAGTTCCCTTTGGGAAGGGTGGACTTGCGAAATTATTGTAGCAAAGACTTGCCTCATGGGCATCTAGTTTCTCGCTTAGTCAATGAATTCTGGGTCAGAAAACTGGCTAGGAATTAGGTTAAGGATTCTAAGTTTTCATTAGGACATCTGTTCTCAGCTACCTAACCATCTTATCTTTAATCATTTCAAGTTGTTTAACTTGAGAAATCCTCTTGGTGGCTATCTTTTTTTCTTGTCCCTAAGACTTACATGTTCTGATACTCATCTTCAGAGTTTTTTGGAACCCCTCCCTGGCTGCCTCTTCTGATCTTGCTGCTTATTTCTGTTTTTGAACATACTTTGAGTCTGATGGTTAAACCTTATCTGCTGGCCTCCATAAATTTGAGATTGTATCATCATCATTGCTCTAATATATCTGTTACGTAATAGCGTCTTTTCCACAGTCCCAGCCTGAAGTTGACAGACAGCTACCTCTGAATTTTTCAACAATGCTGATGCCCCTCTCACCAATGTTCCCTCCCATTTAGTAAAGAGAGTGTTATGCAGGTCATCCTCCTGAGTACAGTGTGCTAATGTGTTTTCAGGCCAGATGTGGCATTTTCAATGGAGCGTGCCTACTTCTCTAAGCCTGTTGGTTTCTCCCTTCACCATCTGCTATGCCAGTCACAAATGCCAGGTCAAGCATTTCTATTTCATTTAGTGGGGCCATTATTTTTCCATGCTTTCAAGAGCCAAGAAATAACACTTTGATCTTTGCGGGGGTTGTACTTCATGTATCATTGGGCAATGACACCATTTTGAAAGAGCTCTAACTTTCAACATAATACCCCATTTTACTTGATCCATTTGGATCTTCAGGATCCTGACACTGCCCTACTCTTGTTGGATAGACCCTGCAGTATTATCTACTAGTATGTACTAGAGGCTCAGTGCATGAATTCACGAATGGGTGGGGTCCCTTGGTCTGGCCTGTGATCGAGGCTGATAGGGGTCAGCCAGCCAGGGGGAGGGACTGCAGTAGGTTGGCTGGCTGCAGGAGGTTGGCTGTGGGAGCGCACTAACCACCAGGGGGCAGCTCTTGCATTGAGCGTCTGCCCCCTGGTGGTCAGTGCACATCATAGCGACCAGTTGACTGGTCATAATGGTCACTTAGTTTTATATATATTTAGATAGTCTTTTTCTCTGTTAGCAGGTCCATCTTATATTGTGGCTTGGCTATAGTTATTGATCTGGCAGGCAGGAGAAGGGGAGGTTAGGGATAATCCAGAGGAGGGCTCATATTGGTGCTCAAAAAAGAGGCATTGTCAAATTAGGGTCACAGCAGGCAATTCTGTGTGTCCAGAGAGTAAAGGAAGCTCTTGGGTTCCATCTTAAGTCTCAAGGACCCATTCTTGCTCAAGCAGGGCCATGATGTACTAAAAATTCAACCTTTTCTTATACTCTCCTACCCATATAATTAATTCCTAGGTCTTAAACTGAGTGTATTTGCATTGTCCTCTGGCTAATCAAGATGAAAATTTCATTAGATATGTCAAAAAAAGACCCTCTGACCCTCTCACTTGGTTTTTATTTAGTAATTAATCATCTTTAGCCATACAGCATGGAGAAAATGTAAGATTTCAGTTGTTTTCATGAAAAATAATACAATAATTAATAAATAATAATATAAGAATAAACTCTGTTTCCCATTCTCACCACTATAAACCTACTTTTGTCCCACCTTGTATATTGTCTTCTCTAATACATCACTCGTTCTCACCAAAACTCAGCTATAGCCATCATATTTTATTATCTTTACAAATATTTCCCTGAAGTGTTCACATGCCTTAGACACTTCACCTGTTGTGGCTTTAAATTGGCTCCGTTTGGTTAGGGCTGAACTGTTTCTCAGAAATCCCTTCCCTATATGTTTCTAGTTAGAGTGGGGCACAAGAGACATTTTCGTGTGAAGTTTTTGAGGGGTGGAAATGAAACAAAAGTTTGTTTAGCTATTTTTATTTGTTATCCTTTGGAAGTTCAATGAAGATGTCTTTGTAACTCACACAGGTCACTTCTCTGCTGGTTTACCTTATTGGCATAGGAGAACATTCATGCCTGCAAAAGCTTCACCTGACCATAGATCCTCCTTCAGCTTCTCTGGCTCCTGAGTCAGATGTGTGATTAGTTTTGTGACAAAGGGTGCCAGCTTCTTCTATAGAAAACTCACATCACCAAAATCAGAGTAGAAATACTGGCATGTGTTCTAGTCTCTTTGTCTCCTGAGTTTCAGCTTCTATTTATCTTCTCTCCAATTGCCTGCCTTGTGGACATCAAGCTCTATGTCAAATATAAACACATCAGCTTTCAGAGACAACTCTGTCAACATCAAATCTCTGAACACATTCTTATATATAACATCTAGTTGTTGTTCTGTGATTAAATCCTGACCGATACAGTACTCACCAATGACATTATCCCATCCCAGTTTACCACAATAAAACTTAATAGTGCCATTACTACAGAATGCCATAAGATATTAGTGATGAGGCCATACTTTGTATTCCACCATTCAGAGAGATCTAGTTAAAAATTCCATTATAGGATCTGCTTCATTATATGAATCAATAACCCCATTGTCTCATGTCAAGTTTCCTCAAAAACAGACTTTGAGACAGACCATTACTTGTAGGAGTTTTACTGAAGAGCACTTTCAAGACTATCACTGAAAGAGACCGAGGGACTCAGGATTGAGCAGAAGAAAACGTTTATCTGGATTGAGGTTGCAACAGAGGCCTCAGCTCATCCTACACGAGACCTGGAGCTGGGATGGCCCTTCAGAGAGTCAAGAATGATGATGAGTCCAAGATTTTAACCTGACTGTAAGTTATCCTCCCACAGTTTTATGGATGCTAACAGAGACTTGAGACTCTTGGGCCAGAGTTACTCACAGTGAGCAGCATGAGCATCAGTATATTTGTGTCAGTTTCCTTTGCCACCAAATCCTACAGGGGCAATGCAATGGGTGAAGACGAATGGCTGCACACACAGTAGGTTGTTTTACAGAAAAGAAACTTTCAACTTCAGGAAGTCAAATCTTTTATAATGTCAATACATATGCCTGTAAGTGTTAGTGAAGAAGTTCTCTCTGTCTTTCAAGATTTTTAGCAAAACTTCCTTTTTTTCCCAAAGAGACACCCTAAATCTATTTTTCATGATCAGTTTACTATGTGCACACCCAATACATATGCCTGTAAATGTTAGTGAAGAAGTTCTCGCTGTCTTTCAAGATTTTTAGCAAAACTTCCTTAAATCTATTTTTCATGATCAGTTTACTATGTGCACACACATACTTAGGCAGTCATTGCTTCTACTCGAAAGATGTGTATTAAAGAGAAAGCACTATAGAAAATTGTTCCGCAATACAGAGTTATCATGGATGTAGGCAAGAAGGCTGACCTTTCAATCAGTTGGTCACTGGATACAAGTTGAGTCAATATCCAGAAAGAGATTTCGCTGTGAGTCACTGACAGACACCAGTTCTTGTGCCTAGGGAAACAGTGATTCAGTCCGGCAGCTGGAAGTTCTATCACAGCACGGACCACATGTTTCACAGCATGATCTACCATACAAGGATATGTCACTCTGCAAACCACTGTCATCTCCCCTTAGCCTGTGAGTTCTTTAACCAAGGTTCACACAGATATGCACTACTAATTATTTCCTTCTAATTTAACTTCTAAAGTTTATCCTGCATAACTTTATTTTATCCCCCTTACCATTCGAATCAGCACCATTTCATTTTTAGATATTTACTTAGTCTTTCCTGCTCTGTCTTTTTATTCTGATAGTGTGTAAGTTGCTAGAATAAACATTCTCTTCCTTTCTAAAATCAAGTAAACAGATGGCTATTTCAACACTGTGAAATATGAGAGTAATTAAATGAATTCAGAGAGAGTTATGCACATACTTTTACTTTCCAGCATAAGATAACTTTATCTATGTCTTACAAATATACTTGACTTTTAAAATGATGTTATTATATACTTATTTTCATTTGTCAAATAGCTTAATCTAAACCAGACGACTGGATTTTATTCTGTTATAAAATTTTCCCACTGCAGTTAGGAGACAAAAATTCTTGAGGACCCAAAATAAGTAAATGTTTCTTAACCACTTGGGAAATTTTGATTGCTCATGATTCCCATCAACATTTACAATTGCCAAACATGGTTGAACATTTGCATCATCATGAAGATTTTGAAGAAAATATCTTTAAGTCAATACAAATTAAATTCCACATATCAAAAAAAAGTCTCTCTAATTAGGCTTGGGAGTGGGTTTTGGAAAATTTCTTTAGATTATTCTAATCATCAGTCAAGCTTTGGAAATATCAGATCACATCAATCAATCAAACTTTTATATTACATAATCTATTAATATACGTAGGAGAATATTGAGCCCTATGTCTCAAAGAATCTCATAGCATTCAAATAAAAAAGACTATTTGCAGCTATTTTCCCTTTGTTATTAGTTAGACTATGGTGTTAGCAATCATAAAACTTTTGCTAAACTTTATCTAGGGAAATATCACAGTGGCCAAATGGAAGGCACATCCTAACTTTTCCTCAATAAGACTGAACAAAGAAAATGAAAACAAGGCCCTAATTTTTGTTAACTTGACAAATGCAGAAAATTGTGAATTGGCAATATTTAAAATATACTTTTTCTGTTCATTAATTCGAAAGATGTTCAAAACTTATGTAATTTTAAAAATGAAATCCTATTTGCTATTCTCTTGAGCATATTTCTTATGATTATGTGTCATAACACATTATTTACATTAATGTTGTATGAAATATAACTAAATGCAAAAATATATTAATCTAAAACTGATTTATTATGCATCTACTGCTTTTTAGTTACTATCAACACAATCTGAACTTTTCTGTTCATTAATTAGAAAGATGCTCAAAACCTATGTAATGTTAAAAATGAAATCCTATTTGCTATTCTCTTGAGCGTATTTCTTATGATTATGTGTCATAACACATTATTTACATTAATGTTGTATGAAATATAACTAAATGCAAAAATATATTAATCTAAAACTGATTTATTATGCATCTACTGCTTTTTAGTTACTATCAACACAATCTGAAATATGATAAAACTTGAAATAGTCCCTCACCCCTGGGAAAATAAGTTTTGTTTGTTTGTTTGTTTTTAAATGTTCAGGAACTACCTTGCATTAGTACTTGTTTCATCTTTCCATTTAATTCAACTTAGATGCTCCTAGTGTTCCCCACTGTTTCAGGTCAGGTTTCCTCAGAAGCAGACACTCAGAAGAGATAGACAATTGATTGCAGGAATTTAATGGAAGAGCATTTCAGCAACATCACTATGAAGGAGTAAGAGAATCAGTGAGTTCTTTGGTTTCGTTTCTCTCTAGAACAGATAACAGTAAAATAAATAAATTCGGCCTAGAATTGTACAGGTAGAATAGATATTATCCTATCTGACATAAGAAGGACAGAGGAGTCTGGCTGGTGTGGTTCAATGGTTGAGCATCGACCCATGCACTAAGAGGTCCCTGGTTTGATTCCCAATCAGGGCACATGCTCGGGTTGGGGGCTCAATTCCTGGTGGGGGGAGTTCAGGAGGCAGCCAATGAATAGATGATGTTTCTCTCTCATCTATGTTTCTTCCGTTCTATCCCTCTCCATTCTTCTCTCTCTAAAAATCAATAAAGGGAATATACAGAAAAAAGGTCAGAGCACTGTTTTTCTGTTCTTTGATTTATTTTTCATGCATAAAATTATGTATTTTAATTTATTTTTATTATATTTTAAATTCTAAGAAATAGTAGTTTTCAATTTTCTTAAAAAAATAGACTGAAAACTAAAAAGAATGCACATGTAAATGAATTAATAACATAATTGTGTAAATTCGTTATACATTATTATATGAGATGTAAGCTATTAATTTTGTTCATTCATGTAGAGTTAAATATTTTATTGATTAAGCACATTCAAATACCTGCTTCATTTTTCCAGAATATATACATTTTATACCAGAGAGCTTATTAAAACTATAAAAATTTTGAAATCAGAATTTTTGTTTTAAAAATATTTTATATAAAATATAGTTATTTTATAAAATAAATATTTAAACAATTTAGAAAAAACAAGAAATTATACAGATATATTATTAACTAAGGTCATAGATCCCAAGCCAAAATCAGTTATAAGTTTAGTGTAGCTTTGCATTAGATATTGAAAAATTATATGAATTAATGAGGAATTTGTGTTAACATATTTGAGTTAATGATCATGTAGGTTCAGATACAAGAGAAACATATGCTATAATCAGAGATTATTAATTAAGTATTTGAAGTGATTGGCATCTAATCACTTTTGAATAGACTAAAAGTAGCCTGTTCATAAGACAATTATTCTATAACAAGTCTCCTGTTTCAGTCAAAACTGGGTTACTGTTTAGGTGGAGTGGTGTTAGGCAACACTGCCCCCTAGAGGTTTTAATAATATTCCCTGTAGACAAGGTTCCTACATGTCCGAAAATGGCTCAAGAAATTTCTCCACTGCTAAGCAATGTTAAGAAACGTAGCAACCAAAGGACTTGTATGCATGCATATAAGCCTAACCAATGGACGCATACACCAGGGGGGTGAGGGCATGAGTGAGGGTGGTGGGCAATGGGGGGATAAGGACACATAGGTAATACCTTAATCAATAAAGAAAAAAAAAAGGAATATAGCAAATGGTTATGCAGCTGTTTCCATGTAAGTGATGTGTATGAGGTCTGAGAAACCTATGTAAAAAAAATGGAAATCTTTTAACAAACAGCGTGCAGACATATATTGATAAGTGTGTGGTTTCCTAAGAACATCTCTGGTGACAGCTGGCCAGGTTTGAGTGTCAGAGAAAGTTTCTGCATTGTGTAGAATTGGCCTTGAAAATCACTCGATCCTGCTACTCCCTGTAAAGGTTTTGCACACTTTAAGGAAGAAGGCTGCTCCATGAAGGAAAACGTTGCCTATGAGAAGCTATTACACTTGAAAGCCAATGAAAGATATTAAAGAAGACGATTATATGCTATAATTTATATCATAAAACAATAGTACAGGCTCTGTGATGGAGAATGTATTGCAGTGAGGCAAGGAAAACAGTGCAATAACTTGTTAGGTGACTATTAAAGGTCCCAATTAAGACAACTTGAAGTAGGCTAGGGGGTTAAAAAGCAGTAGATAAATTCAAAATGCACTTATATATGTATATAAATATATATTTATGTTGTATTGTTATAGATATACATACATATATATGTATATGTATATATATATATGTATGAGAAGAGACTGTGAAATGGAGGCTTACACCTCACAATTCAGGAGACCTTAGCTCTAGATAGAATTCCTTCCCAAAACAGTCACAGACCTGGTCCATAAAAATAAATACATAAAACAAAATGAACAAAACAAGTTACAAATAAATAAATAAATTAAATTGTTAATAGGAAATATATAGCTGTCTTTTATTAACAGCATTTCTTTCGATTGATTTTTCATTCAATAACAATAATCATAATGTAAAAGTGATTTAGATATAAGTGAAGAAGAAAAAATAAACCTATGAAATAAAGCTATGAGGTATTTGAAATAAAGATAATTCTTCAACTAAATGGTGAAAACTTGACATCATGTCTCAGCATTTATGGCTAGTTGCTACATTTTCTTTTTAAAACAAATATTTGATTTATCAATAGTTTTAGTCATAAGTGCTATTTTTTGTAAAGGTCAAATGTTTTTTTAAAAATAAATAAACAAAATAGAAACAAACTCAGAGATAGAACTGACTGTATCTGATGGTTGCCAGATGGGATACCTCACCTTGATGATCAAGCTTAACATAAACAGTGGTGGCATGTTGATAATATGTACTCTATAATCTAATGTGATAAAAATGTATGCAAAATCACTATAATAGAACAGAATGGGGGGTTATTGAATTATAAAAATGACCAATGTTGAACAATGGCAAATTGTTCTACAGAGGAAAAAATATATAATTAAGATCAATGTATTTTTTATCATAGAAAATGATATATCTTAATTGGGGAATTAAAAGTCAAAACATAAGACTTACTGTGAAAATTTAAACTAATATTCAATTTTGGGATTACCTAAATGTATTAGTTTTCTGAAAAAATTAAAATGTCAACATTTTGAAAGGTAATATTTTGGATACTATGCCTTACTTTAAAAGCTCCCAGAGTTAACACTAAATTAAGAAAAGAAAGTGGTAACTGTATCACATAAAATTGTCTGACATGCTTACTTCTGAACACTTTATTTTCCCAAGATAAGATGCCCCAATTTATAGGCGTGCTTTTTTTTAAAACTAATATCCTTGGAATCCCACATATATTCTTCAACACGATGAGTATTTTGGTTTTCTATTTTGGAAGAATGAGGGCAATTTGGTAAATATTGAGGAAAAAGTCTTTAACAAATGTGAAATTTTTAATCTGTTTTACTTGGTTAAATGTAATCGCTTAAACAATCATTTATTTTTCATTCTTTTCAAAACCACTTGAAGTGACAGTAGAGTATTGAAAAAGACATGAACTCACATATAGGACGAGAGGGAGGGAGAGAGAGGAGAGAGAGAGAGAGAGAGAGAGAGAGAGAGAGAGAGAGTCAAGAAAAGGTGTCAAAAATGTGTTAAGGTGGGAATGGATAAAGGAATACAGTCATGCACTACATAATGATGACTCAGTTAATAACAGCTCATATAGGACTCTGGTCCCATAAGATGATAATGGAGCTGAAACATTCCTATTGCCTAGTAATGTCCTAGCCATCATAACATTGTAGTGCAAGGCATACACACAGCTATTAATATAAAATAAGAATATAAAGAAAAATATATTTATACAACTATACAATGTGTTTGTGTTTTAAGGTAAGTGTTATTAAAAAGGTAGACAAATTTAAAAAATTCAAAAATTATAAAGTAAAAATGTTACTGTAAGCTTAAGTCAATTTATTATTATAAAAATATATATTTTTGCAAATTTAGTGTAGCCTAAGTATACAGTGTTTATAAAGTCTACAGTAGTGTACAGTAATTTCCTAGGCTTTACCAGTCACTGGCTTACCCCTTATACAGGTGTACCATTTTTTATCTTTTATACTGTATTTTTAAAGTATCTTTTCTATGTTTAGACATGTTTAGATACCTACCATTATGCCACCATTATGCTAACATTACCTGTAGTTCCTAGTACAGTAACATGCTGTACATGCGTGTACCCTAGGAGCAATGGGCTATATCATCTTGGTTTGTGCAAGTGTGCTTTGTGATGTTTGCACAATGACAAAATCGCCTAACTCTGCATTTCTCAGAATGTATACCTGCTGTTAAGTGATTCATAGCTGTTGTGGCACCTGAGTTAACAGAACAAGGAAAGATAAAACTTAAATGTCTGCCAGAGAGTAGAAAACAAGTATATATATCAGATTTACTTTTATGGCAAAATTCCCAAAAGATCTAAGAAACTTAAGTCACCAAGACCTTTTCAATCAGGGTTTCATTTCGTCAGTGAAAACAAGACGATTTTTTGAAATTCTTTATAAGAAAATTTTTAACTTTTTTGCTCTATTATCTAACCCCTGGCTTAATGGAGGGCTATAGGGAAATAGGAAGAATTCAGTATATAGAATCACACTTACTTTCCAGTTTCTACTAGTGCATTTAACTCAAAGTGTCACCAGAGGCAACAGGTTGAGAGTGAGCTATATTAATGAAAACTTAGGAGTAAGTGACAGTCTATTTATTGAAGGATAACCACCCCCCCCCCGCCCCCGCCCAAATCCCTTCTAATATTTTATTCCTCATTTCTGGTAGCTAAGTTTATATCCCCCAAGTATGAGATTGGAAAATTCCTTGCTTCAAAAGTTTGCCCTACCAAAATGAAGAGAGATTTAAAGGAATATGGACAGTTGGGAATCAAATTAGTGACACATGGAATGGATAACAACATATATGTATATTAATGGATAACTATGGCCAGTGGGTCCATTTTGACTTGCAGCCTGTTCTTGTAGGGACGCTAAGCTAAGAATTCCTTTTTACGTTTTTAAAGTTTAGAGAAGGAGGAGTGGGAGGAAGAGAGGAAAAAAGAGGATGAAGAGGAAATGACAGAGGCTATACGTGGCCAGGAAAACCCAAAATATCCATTAGCTAACCATTTATATAAAACTAGAGGCCCGGTGCACAAAAATTTGCGCACTCGGGGGGGGGGAAGGGGGTCCCCCAGCCCGGCCTGTGCCCTCTCGCAGTCTGGGACCCCTCGGGAGATAACGACCTGCTGGCTTAGGCCTGCTCC
>NW_005371168.1:691621-691844 GCF_000412655.1 Myotis brandtii
TAGGGAGGTTGTGGCCCCACCCCCTGTCACTCACAGAGCCACAGGGCGATCAGGGGGTTTGGGCGCTGCCACCTGTCACGCTGATCCCGGTGGTGCCAGGAGCCTCGCTGCTCCGCCGATTCCGGTGCCGGTTGGCCTCGCAGCTCTGCTGATCCTGGTGCCGGGAGGCATATTACCCTTTTACTATATAGAATAGAGGCCTGGTGCACGGGTGGGGGCCGGC
>NW_005371168.1:692142-701157 GCF_000412655.1 Myotis brandtii
ACTGCCAGCTCAGAGGCCGGCAAGTCAGGCGGGGAACGTTGGAGTCTGCAGTCACTGGAGCAAGCAAGCCTCATGTTCGCTTCCAGCTGCCTGGCTGCCGGCCGCCATCTTGGCTGACAGTTAATTTGCATAAGGATATGCTGATTAGCCAATGGGAAAGGTAGCGGTCGTACGCTAATTACCATGTTTCTCTTTTATTAGTGTAGATATTTGCTGACCCTTGGCATATAGTCACATTGTCCTTGGTGATAATCTGATCCAAAGAGACCTGCAGTTTCTGGCATATGTCATAATACAACACTGATCTGTCACATCTATCACACTCTGTTGATTTGGTCCCACGAACAAGTGGCTACTAGTTGGAGGCCTTCCTATGTTACAGATGCTCTGGAAGTTAATAAGGCTTGTGAAGTTTTCTGTTTGTTTTGATTTTTAGGCATCAAGAGTATAGTTTTTGCTGTGAGTTCCTCTACAAAGTCAGAGACAAATTATTGCATCTCAATTCTTACCATATTGGAGGAAGCACAATACATGGTGGGTCTCTTCAGGTTTAGAGGTAGCATACTTAATACCTAAGAAATCCACTCCAGACCTTATACCTATTTAAGCAAAAGGCTTGCAGTTTTGCATGGGGCTAAGATCCTGAAAGAACTCTGCTTCAGGTATAGACTGTGGTGCAACTGATTCTCTACTTGGGCCATAGAATAGAGCAGACTTTATTTAACTGTTCGAGTTATCAGTGATGGTAAAAGGTGCCCTGTAGAATTGGTACAAAGTCCTAGTTGAAAAATCACAACAAAGTCTTAGGAGTTATAAAGCAAGACCATGTCGTCAGCAACACAGAATTATAAATCTTTTGTAAAAGAACTGCTGTTACGCTCCTGGGCACTGTTGAATATCCATTGTCCTGGAGATCAAGTGCTGGGGCAAGAACTTAACTTGGTTCCATTTGTCTCCCACTTCCAAGTCTGCCTTCAGGACTAGAGGCCCAGGGAATCCTGGAGGATTACCCAATATACTCAACACATATGGAAAAAATACATCCAAGTGACAGAAGGGATGAGTAGTAACAGAGCGTTACTGCCAAATATCTTCTACAAGGGAGAATGGCTGCCCCCTTGAGGGATGCATTTAGCGGACAGCCACCAGGACTCAGGTCATGAGAATATGCCTTAAGTGCAGAGCCTCCTTGCTCATTTCCAGGGAAACTTATATACAGTGACTGAGTGAGATCAGGGTATAAAGCTGAGCAATTTTGCCCAGTATAGAATAACTTTAATTGGTAATATTGACTCTAGAACTGCTTGATATAACAGAAGAAACTCAAAACACTAACTTGAAAAATAATATATCTACCCTATGTTTATTGCAGCATTATTTATAATAGCCAAGCTACAGAAGCAATCCAACTGCCCAACTATAGACACTGGATAAAGAAGATGTGAGATATATATATATAATGGAATACTACTCAGTCATAAGAAAAGATGAAACACTGCCATTTATGACAACATGGATGAACCTTGAAAATATTATGCTAAGTGAAATAAGTCAGTTAGAGAAAGCTAAGAACTATACCATTTTACTCATATATGGGATATAAAACTGAAACCCATAGATACAGACAACAATATGGTGGTTAGCAGAAGAAAGGGGGGTGGGGAAGTGGGGATTTGTAAAGGGTAAAGGGAGCCAAATATATGGCAACAAAATAAATAAATAAAATAAAATAAATGTGTTGTTGGATAAATTCTGAAGCCAAAACTCAAGTGAAAATGCAGCTATCTGGATTTCTGTCAGGTTCCCAGGGTGATTTTAGTTCCTTGCTACTCAAAATATGATCCAAGGACCAGAATCATTGGTATTGCCTTGAGTTTATCAGAAGCACAGAGATACAGATTCTCAGGCTTCGCTCTATAGTGAGAATATGCATTTTAACAAGGTCCCCACGTAATAACGGGGCACACAACATGTGAGAAGCGGGTCTCTCCTGCAGTCCACAGGCTCCCAGAAGGAGCCTTGGCGAGAGGGAGCCTCCAAAGGAGCAGTTCCTTTCAGGGCTCGTTTCCTGTTTGATAACTCACCAAATCTGTACAACTGGAATGCGAAGCGAGGGTTCAGCCAAGGAACTGGGTGAGAGTTAATGGATCAATCTGCTCTCCCCGGTCAGTGCTTTTACCGCTGACTTCTGGAATGTGTTTGATGAAAAGAGAGCGACTTCTTCAGACAGGAGATACTGATGTAGCCTGCTGAGGTTGGGACCTGCGGAACAATACACCAATGTTATCAGGACTTCGCTTGCCTCCAACTCCATTTCAGAACTGACAACAGGAGGCAAAGCATTCTTAAAGCCCTGGCTGTCGGTTGTCATTATTATAAATAGTCGTATGACCTGCTTCTCCCTGGGGGTTGTGGGCATCATTGCTCAGTTCTTGTTTGGATTAAGAGTCTTTTTTTTCCAATAGCTTTTTAAAGGGGGACCTGAAAAATGGATCTAGTAGCAAGGTAACATTGTTTCCATTCATCTTTCCAAAAGCGTCAATACTTTGAAAGTTAAAATCAGAGAAGGAACTTTCTGCTTCTTCCTATCACCAGGTTTGATTGCTCTTTATCAATGGATATTCAACAAAGAAGTCAGTTCTATTTAATGCTCAATGTTCACCTCAGAATTTTAGTAAAATGAAAGTGAGGCGGCTCAAAAGAATCCTAAATCACTGATGCCTCCATCAACCCAACCATTGGTGACTTCTAACACCAGCTGATTTTATCAGTAAACATTTTCCTTCTTTCTCACCATGGCTAAGCAAGATTACTAATACAAACTAATTAACCTTAGCCTGGGTTTCAGAATGTGGCTATAAGGTGCAAGACAGACCGATGGCTGTAGGTACATGAGGGTACAATAAGATCTGCTGGCTCCATCTGAAAGGGGCAATTTTCAAAGAAAAGAAAGTCTGGCATCCGTAGTACCAGATGCAGGGAAGAGTTTTAATTACTTGGCCATAAGAGAGAATAAAATCTTACCATTTTTGACAACATGAATGGACCTAGAGGGTAATATTCTAAGTGAAATAAGTCAGTCAGAGAAAAACAAATACCATAGGATTTCACTTATATGAAGTATCTAAAGAGCAAAATAAATAAACAAAATAGAAACAAACTTATAGATAGAACTGACTGTATCTGATGGTTGCCAGATGGGACTGAGGGAAAAAGGTAGAGGGATTGAGAAGTACAGATTGGTAGTTACAAAATAGTTATGGGGGATGTAAAGTGCAGAATAGGAAATATAGACAATAATTATAATAAATACATATGTTCCCCCTGATATTTCCAGGTGGGTACTAGAAATATCAGGGGGAACCCTTTGCAAAGTATATGATTGTCTAACCATTATGCTATACAAAATAATATTTAATGTAAACTGTAGTAGAAAAAAGAGAATGGCTGAGGCTACGTTGAGTTTGCATCACAGTAGTATTTGTTCCTTTGCCCAATGCTATTTTTCATGTAATTTAATTTCTGCATAGGATTGAGGACCTTTTTCCCCCAAAATGAATTTCTTGTTACCAAATGCTTGGAATAAAGGCAAATATTTAAATTTTCACATGTAAAATAATGATTTTGGTTATGCTCTTTCTGGTTAATATACTCCTCTAGTAATTTGGTTGCAGAATGTGGATAACTTTTTGACTTCTGTAAAATCCATTAAGGTAACAGTTTCACTCACTCAAAAACTCCTGAGACATTATTATCACAACAACTCTGTATAGGTGAATTTTTTACCTTATTGTTTCTAAGTGAATTGATGTGAGGTAGAAAAATAAATATGAACAATCCATTGGGTTAGAAACTAGACAGAACAAAATGCAGAGACATTTTGTCCTGCAGAAGGAGGAAATTTGACTGTCATTGGCTCTCTCCGTCTAAAAGCAGGGAAAAATGGGATTGCAATGCTGCACCTAGGAGAGGTTATTGGGAAGAAGGTGTTTAGTGGGAGGAACACACACACACACACACACACACACACACACACACACACTCCAGAGGAAATGTTTTCTCTCTCACTAGACTTTCTTTTATATTATTTCATCTTGCTTTTCCTTTTGACGAAACAAGTAACATTTAGAAAGCAGAAATTGCGACATGGGCACAGAAGGGAGCCACTAAATAGACCACTTGCTCTTCTTTAGTATACACTTTGTGCCACTTGAACATCCCTAAAACGGATTTTATGGCTATCATGTGTTCCAGCCAAACCCAGGCCTCATGGCACAAAGTGTACTCTTCGTATGTGAGCATCAACAATCTCAATTGCAGCATGGGGCTGGAAAAATGAACTAAAACCCAGGGGTCCTGCCTTGCTAATCAAATATGTTTTACATCTCATTTGGCTTTAAATTCTGTATGGGAATTTTACTTTACATGCAAGAGTGCTTATTATTATAATATTCTTCCTTCTGTTTGTGATGAGGCAGTAAATGCTATATTTAAAAAATATAAATGATAAAATACAGACTTTAGTTTTTGTATCTGTGCATTTGTGTGTGTGTGTGTGTGTGTGTGTGTGTGTGTGTGTGTGTGTGTTTGTAGGAATTTGTAATATTTATTATTAATAAACTAGAGGCCCGGTCCACAAAATTCGTGCACTTGGCGGGGGCGGGGGGGTGTCCCTCAGCCCAGCCTGAACCCTCTCCAATCTGGGACCCCGCAGGGGATGTCCAACTGCCGGTTTAGGCCCAATCCCTGTGGACCTAAACCAGCAGTCGGACATCCCTCTCACAATCTGGGACTTCTGGCTCCCAACCGCTCGCCTGCCTGCCAGCCTGATCACCCCTAACCCCTCTCCTGCCAGCCTGATCACCCCTAACAACTGCCCTCCCCTGCTGGCCTGGTCGCCCCTAACTGCCCTCCCCTCTTGGTCTGATCCCCCACAACTGCCCTCCCCTGCCGACCATCTTGTGGCGACCATATTGTGACCACATGGGGGTGGCCTGTTTGAATTTTAATAGACCTTTGTCTCTCAGAGGATTGTGACCACATGGGGGTAGCCTGTTTGAATTTTAATAGACCTTTGTCTCTCAGAGGGTTTATTTGTTTGATGTTTGTTGTGTTTTCCTGTTTGCTTTTATTTTGATCTTATTTTCTTCCATTTATGATCTAGGGGAGTTTTCCAAGGGTGGATTTTCCTTCAGTTTTTTGACTTAACTCATTTCTTACGACTTCTGATTAAAACCAGCTAACACTAGCCTCTTCCTTTTCATATCTTGATGAGAACAACCATTAGTAACCAAGACATGTTTGTTTTTCCAACCTTATAACTACAGGCTCAGTTGGTATTTGGACTGCATTCAAACTGATTATTGGCAATTTGTAACAAATGTCCTGTCGTATGTAATAGGACACTGAAGATTTTTGTTTTGACTCCATGTGTTACACCATATAGATAACCAAACCAAGAACAAATATTTCAAGGGTTTTGTTTGTTTGCTTGTGTGTTATTTATTTTTGTTATAATGGCAATGTACATCAGAGTTCCACTCTAGAACTTGCTAAATGGTCCCATAAGAAATTAGACCATGGTAGCTGAGATGAGAGCTACTAATGAATTCAACAACCTTTCAAAGGCTGCTTTGTCCAGCA
This sequence comes from Myotis brandtii, assembly GCF_000412655.1. Classification (NCBI taxonomy): domain Eukaryota; kingdom Metazoa; phylum Chordata; class Mammalia; order Chiroptera; family Vespertilionidae; genus Myotis; species Myotis brandtii. The sequence continues at coordinate 697,786 of NW_005371168.1, forward strand.
CCAGATCACATCTACAAACAACAAAAGCCAGTCGCCTGAAGGTGGGGTGATCACATTTATTTTCTTATGTCATGACAAAGGCAGTGATCTTTCTGTCTTGGAATAAACACTTACTTTGAAAGTGGTCTTGCCTCCCTTGATCATAGGACCCTTTAACAAGGAAAAAATGATGAGGAAATGTTCTCATACCTGTAGGATTTGTAATCTTAACCACATATGTTTAACCCAATGTTACACAGAACTGTGACATGGCCTTGTGAAGACATAATAATATCACTGGCTGGAAGAATTTATCCTATAAGGGTGGTGTACATTATTACTAGATGCAATGTATCCTTTGAATTAGCAAAAAACATAATTAATATTCCTTAAACTAGGAAACAAGGGATAGAATTATTGTAAGGAGAATAGAGAAATTTTCCTATTAAATTTAATAAGATGCTTGGAAATTTTTTGACTCCCCTGAATTTTTGGACTCTACTGATTTAGTTCTTAAAGAAGAATAATTTTACCAAAATATAACAATGAGTCCATTGAACTGGATGTTAAGACTGCTGCTATCTGACCCATTCCAGTTGTTCATAACACATAACAGGCAAAAGGAATTTCTCTACAGCTGGGTAACTGAATCTGATTATCCCAGGCAAATGGAACTGCAGTTGCACAATGAAATAAGTGCAATCTGTCTGGAATCAGGGGATCCTATATAATAAAAGCCTAATATGCAAATCGACCAAACAGTGGAACAACCAGTTGCTATGATGTGCACTGACCACCAGGAGGAAGAAGCTCAATGCAGTAGCTGCCCCCAGCCCTCAGGCCCCAGGCCAGCCAAGGCAGGTGCCAGTGGGGGCCCCCCCATCACCCCACCAGTTGCCCCACAGATCAGCCCTGATTGCTGGCCAGGCCTAGGGACCCTACCCATGCATGAATTTCATGCACTGGGCCTCTAGTTATCTATAATGTCTTTTATTACTTACATGTCTGATGTAAAAAGTTACCTAATACAACAAATATTAGCAGGAGTACTAATAATTCATATTTTTAAAGAATGAAGGTTTAGAACTCCTTATCAGATAAGATATTAGATGAATCAACCATATTGACTGAGGGCAAAGGGCACCATCTCATGTGAAGAAGAAAGAGGAGGAGGACATGAGGGAGAAGGTAAAGGAAGTGAAGGAGGGAGAGATATATTAGCAATGTCCATTTGAATTGTTGCATAATTTATCTAAATATTTTGTGGTTTTGTTGTTTGCTTATATATACTTATATATGTTTTCCTGGTAACTTCCTCTTGAAAATGTAGTACTTTGCATTAAATCACAGAATATCAAATGACAATGTGTATGAAGTACTAACCATAAAGTTACAAAATATCCAATAGGGATTCTGTATGTACTGGAGGAGAAAAAGATATTACCACAAGGTAGATAAGCATATTAATAGGAATTGGACCCTTTTCATTGTTAATGGAAGAATGTATATTTTTTATTCAATGAATTTTTAGATCCTTTTAGTTAGAGAAGCTGCTATTGCAATTACTGTTGCTGAAAATTCAATATGAACTGATACTGAGTTCCCAAAAGGGTTAACTGTATCAGAATGTCTTTAATATATAGCAATGATCCCTCCCTTCTATGTTCTTTAATGTACATATGTTAGGCTCAGTATTAAATCCCATCTTTCTATAATACTCAGAGTGATTTTTGTTTTAACAATATCTCTCTCTCTCTTTCTCAGACACACAAACACAAACACACACACAGAGGCATGCACATGAATTTTCTGAATATATAAGTGAGGTAAATACGCATGTCATTGATCTAATCAGACAAATATTATTTCGGCAGACTTTCAAGGTGTACTCAACAAAATAAAGGCAGTTTAAGTACTTTTTTAAAACAATCTATCTTGTAAAATTAAATGTAAATGTTTTATGTCTTTAATAAAATTTTAATACTTCTTCATGCAATACAGACACAGAAATTAAATATGTTCATATATTTGAAAGAAAATGGTAATGCCAAAATAGTTGTGAATCAGTGTGGTACATTTTCTCAGGCCTATGGGTGAAGTGTACTATAGAATGGAGCAATCGTCCTAAAATTACAAGTTTGGTACCTCAACTTAAAATTTGGTGGTTCTGAAATAAAACTTGCCTAGTATACATATGGCAAAATAGTTACATGCATTAATATGGTTTGCCATTTTTCGAGTTTATGTACTAAACAAAATACTAGTTTAATACTTTCTTTAATTATTTTTGATTTATACAGTGTACTCGACAATCTAATTGTTAATGTAATATTTTGTCTTTATTATATGTAAACTAGAGGCCTGGTGCATGAAAATTCATGCACACGGGGGTCCCTCAGCCCAGCCTGCGCCTTCTCACACTATGGAACCCTTGGGGAATGCCCACCTGCTGGCTTAGGCCTGCTCCTGAGAACAGATAATCTAAAAGAAATAATCATATACTTGGGTAAGGATTTTTTAAAAAGAAAATGGTCGCATGAAAATTCACTGCTGGCGGGGCTGAGGGCACTGGGGAACTCCATCAGCAGGTGCGCAGAGCAGCCAGACCCGCGGAACAGCCAGACCCACCTGGGGCTGGGCTGGCCACGCCACACGCCTACCAACCCCCTGCTCCCTCCCCCCGTAGGGCTGAGAGGACTGGGTGCCACCATCTTGTGGCTCTGGGTGCCACCATCTTGTGAGGGCATGACAATTAGCATATTACCTCTTTATTATATAGGATAGCTACACACAATGATAAGATTAGCACAACTGATCAGGTAAGAATATGTGGAACACTCATTATATGATAAGGACATACTTATTACAATTATTAAGGATTTTTATTAATTATCTGATATTATTTATAACAAGTGAATAATACAATAGAAAAATGTATCCACAGTTGTGGAAACACTACCATTTGTATTGGTATGTAAAATACAAAAATATTAACTCCTATATATACCATCTTCAATAGTATTTTATAATCTGAATGAGCTAATATTCTAATTCACATATCAAAAATATAATTTCTGATTTTATTTTTTTGCTATGTAAGTTCAGGTTTGACCATCCCCTTATATCTCATGCACCCTGTTTTCAGGGATACTAAACTAATCATTTATGATCTATCACTTTGCAATTCTTGTCCTGACAAAGCTACTAAGCTGCTTAGTCATCTTTGTTTTACCTAAAGTTTTAGATAAATATTTCACAGCAAGAAAATCCTCATTGTCTAGTACAATTACATTGAGACATTTGGGTCGATCCCATCAGGAGTTACAAAGATGAGGACATATGAGAAACACGCTGACGTCTGAATGATTCATAACACCTGCCTTCACGGAGCAG
>NW_005371168.1:701452-709058 GCF_000412655.1 Myotis brandtii
AAGAGGAAGAGAGAGATAGAAACATCAATGATGAGAGAGAATCATTGATCGGCTGCCTCCTGCACGCCCCCATTGGGGATCAAGCCCACAACCCTGGCATGTGCCCTGACCGGGAATCAGACAGTGACCTCCTGGTGCATAGGTCAACCATTGAGCTACTCCAGCCGGGCAAGATAGCATGGAATTTTAAATGTCTAATAAGAGCAAGGGTTGTAGACCATACCTTAAAATCACAAAAACATAGTTCCACAAATATCACCTGACTCCAAATTTTAACATTTACAACTGTAAAACACATAAAAATAAAAACAAAGTGGTATCACCTGTACTTTTCTCAGTTACCTTTTCCTAACTACTAAAAATAAAAGCTACCATTACTCGTAATCAAAAAACAATTTCTTTAAACATTTAATTAGTTAGTGTCTTGGCTTTTCATTCTTTACATAAATGCTACATGTTAGCACTGTTATTAAAAAGTCACTGGGTTATTCCCTATGATAACAGATATTAAAAACTCAGATACATTGAGATTGTCTCTGATGTCCTTCCAATTTCCTGGTGTCCAGCATGCACTCCTGCATCTCAGCAGTGTTATAAACCCCTGGGGCACTATTGAAATCATGATATGAATTAGAAATTACAGAAAGGAAATGCATTGCAAAATGGCAACGCAATAACTTGGAATTAATATATATCTGCAAATATTTAAGGTCTAAAAGGAAGGCAGTTCATTTATTGGGAGAATGCTCATTTTAGATTTAGAAAGATCTTAATTTAAAAATGTTTGCCTTCCCATTGTGGGAAAGTTAATTATTATTAGTGTTATTATTTTTTGCTAATGATTAGTTTTGAGATTAATTTCTTTATCTTTAAAATAGGGATATCTTTATAATAATTGTTGTAGAATGTGTTCAATGAAATATTATGCTTAAAAATGTCTCAGTTAATATAGGTTCTTATTAAAAATGTTTGCTGCAATCACAATACTAATGATAATAGTCATTTAAATCCCTTTATGTCTACAGTTGAAATTTATAATGTGACAAAATGTTGTTACCCTACCCTAGCTTGCTTCCTGTGCTGACTAAGTTATATTTTTCATGGTGTAAATAATTTCCAAGGTAACATTTTTGAAAACACAAGAAATACATTGAGGAGTCTTCATAGATTTAGTTTACATTACCCTATTATTGTCTTGCCATTCACACCTGCAATTTGGCTTGTTTCTAATCCCTCCCCTTATCTATCTCTCACCAAGCTAACAATGATTTCTTCAACATAGGTTTTAAAAAGACATTTTAAAATCCTAAACTTGTCTTCTCAGCAGTGTTAAACACTGCTAACTACTTCTTTCTTTTTTGCCTTTATTTTACTTTGATGAGAACAATTAACATTAGATTTTACTCTCTTAACAGATTTTTAAGTGTACAACACTACTGTTAATGACAGGCGCAATGTTTCATGGCACACCTCTAGGCCTTATTCATCTTGTATAAGTGCAATTTTATACCTGTCGATTAGTCACTCCCCAATGATTCCCCCCAACCCCTGGCAACCACCATTATACTCTCTGCTTCTATGACTATTTTAGGTACCACACATAAATGGAAAAAGGCAATATTCGTCTTTCTGTGACTGGCTTAAGTTAGCATAATTTTCTCAAAGTTCACCCATAATGTCATATATTACAGGCTGAACACTATTCTATTGTATTCATATACCACATTTTCTTTGCCTATTAAGTTGCTATGGACATTTAGATTGTATCCACATCATGGCTACTGTAAACAGTGCTTCAATGAACATGGGAGTGCTTATATCTCTTCAAGATCCTAACTTCAATCTTTCAGATTAGATAACCAGGTGTACTTTTGGTGGATGATGTGGTGGTTCTATTCTTAATTTTTTTTGAGAAAACTCCATACTGTTTTCCATAGAAGCTGCACTATTTTGCATTCAACAACAGTGTACAATAGTTTCAAATTTTTCACATCCTGCCAACACTTGTCCTTTGTTGTTTTTGATAATCACCATTCTAACAGGCTTGTGTGATATCTCATTGTGGTTTTGTTTTGCATTTCCCTGTTAACAAGTGACATTGGGGATCTTTTCATATGCCTGTTGGAACACATAGTGGGAAAGTTTTATGACATTGATCTTGTCATGTCAGAATAAAATGTATCTGCGTAGCAAAGGAAAGAGCAGATTAAAAAGGCAACTGATGGAATGGGAGCAAAGATTTGCAAACCATAAATCTAGTAAAGTGTTAACATACAAAATACATCAGAAGCTCCTTCAGATGTTGTGATTCTACTTTTGGCACTAGACCTTGTTCCCTTTCGACTCCATGTTCTCTCTCTAGTGACTTAGCAAATAAATCACAAGTTTGTTTCTGTAGCCCTGCTTTCTTCTCTATGTTCCAGACCTGTGAATACAACTGTTACACATTATAGATTTAAACACCTTATTTAAATCATTGGACTTTGTGAAGATAAAATTAAATAGCTTTCAGATTTTATGTAGGCCCATACACTGGATATTATGGAAATCATAGCCAGTAAATGGAGCACTTCCAAATTTCGTAAAATTTTACAGTAAGTGAGCTTAATTTAAAAGGGAACAACTATATAGCTTCATGTTAATTTAGATTGCTTTATTCCCAAATAAGTTACTATAAATTTAGGAGAAAAAGTAATTTTATTTTCAAGGAATTGTAAATTTCAAACAGCAAAATAAGGAATTGTGGGCCCATACCTCTCCTTGTATATTTCATATTTTTAAAATATCTAAACCAAGAATTCCCAAAGACAAACTCATAAAGCAAAGTTCCCCCCTCCCTGTGGGCGGAATCCATGGGCCCTGTCTTTGGGGTTCGTGGGTCGCCCAGGGACGCAGAATAAAACCTTCCTTTTTTTTTCTTTTCTGATTGACTCAGCTCTCTTTATTTCCTACGCCGCCTCTTGAGCCACCTATAACCTAACATCATCTATCTCCAAATGTATTTTCTTTCTTCACCTCAGTTATCATCATTACTAAACATTCAATTAGGTAAACCATATATGTACAAATTAAAGTTTTTTCCTGTTACCTTCCATGTGTATTTGATCAGTTTTCCAGTTTGTTTTAGTAAAAATACTCATGCATGCAGACATGGGTACACACACACACCATCAATTTCTATCAATTTCACCTTATCCTTACCACCACGTCCCATAATCAAGCTGCTATCATTGCCTAATTTACAAAATACTCCTTAAATTGGTCTCCTGTCATCCACTTTTGATCACTTCCAAGTGAGTTCTCACCTATAGAGACATAATGATCATGATGTACACACTACCCCCCTCACACACACTACAGTGATACCCCATGCCATGTCTTCTGTCTGAAATCAAAATCCCTCTCTTCTTCATTGTTATCTACCTAACATAGGAGATAGTACAGCTACAAGTTGCTGCAGATTGTTCTGGAGTTTAACTATCTGGGCTTATCTATGATCTAAGTCAAATTAATGATGTAATATTTATTTAACTTCTTTTCTCATCATTTACCACACTTGTGGTTTTATATTTTTGTTCTGCTTAATAAATAAAATGTTGTTTTGTATTAATCTCAACCACCAAAATGCAAACTCGAAGAAAACAGACATCATTTTAATTTAACTATTTATAACAAATTGTCTCGCATATACAAAATTTTTTAAATAATGTACAATTAAATAGAAAAATAATAATGTTACAAAAATATTTAAATAAGCATTTTTATTAGCAACAGATTTGTGGTTCCAGCTATTTTTTTATAGGTAATCTCAGGCATGTTAAGCAAGAGAGTAGAACCCTTATATATAATTGGATTTAAGTTTTTCAAAGGTGTGGGAAGTAATGGGATGCACTTTTAATGTTATTTTTTATTATCAGTTATGAATTTCATCTATAAGAAAAACAACTTTACAAACACAATTCTCAAGTAAGTATAATTTAAACCCACAATTTCATAGGGTTTCTGTTTAGTCTAATATTCCCTGCCAGACTACCAGGCTCCCTTCCTGAAGAAGTTCAGTGCCCATAATAAAATAAAAATACTTATAAATATTTTGAAATAGTCTAAAGTATAATTTTACATAATGTTAAGAATTAATTAGGGAAATAAAAAATTGTTTATAATTAAATTGCAAATCATAGTATTATATCGAATACATTTTATGTTCTTGGTCTATAATAGGAAAGATACCGGTTGCTGTACATAACAAAGTCAAAAAAATCAATATAAATTAAGTTGAAGCTTGAAAGGGTAGCTCTGTTCAAAATCAGTGTTGATTTAAAAATCAATGTCAGTTTAAACAAACATGTTATGTTTTATCAATATAACATGCATAGCAGTAGGACAGGGTAAAGAATAATAATAAAAAAAAACCAAATTGCAAGGAAAAAATAAATAAATAAAATCTCTAATGTTTATCTATGCAAGCTACTACCCAACATAGCTTTGAATAGATGAAAAGGTACACACATGAACACAGGTCAACCTGAGGACCAATCAGGTGATTCAAACATGCCCAGCTAAAAAAGATTCTTTCAAAACCTACATTCAGGCTGGAAAATACTGATTTTAAATGTTTCCTACTCTATAAATGTAATATAACTGACCATTTTGGTACAATGTTATCATTTTCATTAGTATTTGTGATATACATCAACTAACAACATTGTAAGTTGAGAAAAGGAAAGTTTTTCTCTGATCATTATATAAAATAATGTACATTTTTGGACGTAATATTGTTTGCTGACAGTGCTTTTTAATTAATCACTACTCTTATTTCCAAGGTAACATTTAAAACACATATTCTTTGCAAATTAAATATATATGTAGATATATGCAATATAAATATTTCCTATTTATATTTAGGTTGTTATGGCCTCAGCAATATTTCTAAAGAAAAACAGAAAAAATGCTCCTTACTATAGCTACTTCTACCTAACTTCAAGATCAAACAATATTTTGTTATCCTGTGCATCTATTTTTTTTTTCACATCGTTATGAAGAATATTTAAGGCAATTACATACAGATAGGTCAAATTCCCCAGTCCTATGTTCCAGGAGCCTATGTTCTTGTCAACAACTCAGTGTCAGCTTTTACTATAGTTTCAAGCTAATGTGATAGTCGGACTGTGCAGAGGAAAAAACACCCCTGGAGTGTCTTTGCAACTGTCTGTACTCTACTGCACTACTTCTCTTCTGAATTTCTGGCCACTCTGTAGATTAAGGGGTGGGAAGGGAAGTTGTAACCCTCTAATCACGAGGTGGGTTCCCCTGGCAACCAGCCTCCTTCCTTCCTGGGGGCTTTCTAAAAGTCACCTCATTAACCTAAACTCAGATGTGGTTGAAAGAGGCTTGTTATAAATGTAAAAAGTCACTTTTATTGCTCTTGGAAATTCCAAGGGTTTTAGGAGAAACTACTCCGGGTATGGGGATGAAGACCAAATACTTCTTTATTACAAATCACAATATCACGGATTGCCCCGTGTCATAGATGTGACAGATTATTATAGACTCTTAGATCAGAGTTAGACAATAGGATTACTTGCTGCCCAGCAGCCAGCATGAGCCTCCTGTTTGCATTGGTTTTCCTGGGCCTCTAAGTCTTGTGGGGATGTTGCAGATTGGCACAAGTGAACACTGTGTAATAAAATCCCTAAGGATATCATATGGCTTGAGCATTGCGCAACTCCAATATTTAGTGATCATTTTATTCTGTAGGAGAGAGTAAGAAAATTTGCCAGAGAGGTAGGAGTAAGCCTACATACTGTTATGGTATAAAAACCAAGAAGAGAGTATTCAGTTTTGTTGAAGTGTCTGATAAAATGAACTCTTTAAAAATGTTCACTGAACATAACATAAAAGAGTGCATTGGTGAACTTAGACATTTTTTGGTGGCGTGGTGGGAATAGAGACTATATTAGAACATATAGTTTGTGAATGGGATATAAAAAAGCACATAACATTTTATGATTTTTTCTTTTTAAAAAAGCCGAGGATACTGTATTTTGAGTAGGTTCAAAATAATCCCAATGACAGAGTGAAAATGTTTGTATGAGAGAGAAAGGAATTGTTTATTGCCCTGGCCCGTTAGCTCAGTTGGCAAGAATGTCTTGTTGTCTTGAAACACCAAGGTTTCAGGTCCCATCTCCAGTCAGGGCACATACAAGAATCAACCAATGAATGAATGATAAATAAATAGAACAACAATTCTCTCTCTCTCTCTCTCTCTCTCTCTCTCTAACAAAGAAATAGAATTAAAAAATAAAATGAACTGTTGATTGCACTTAGAAAAAAATGAAAGACCCAATGCATTGTTTTCCAGTGAAATGAAAGGACTTTCAGAATAAGTTTTTAAATATAATCTGGAAGCAAATGTGCAAATTAATTATTTTTAATATCAAGCAAGTATACTTGGTAACAAGGCCCAAGAAATAAGGGAATGGGTGACATAAGGATGAAAGAACAATTTATTAAAGGTAAGAACTAGAAACTGAGAGTGTAGAAAATGAGAGGATTATGTATCTGCACATAAATTTACTCACGATTTTGACATAATGTGAAAAAAAAAAGGAAGACTGCTAGCTAAGTGCAAAATTTGTTAACAATAAGCTGAGCAAACTGCATTTTGCTAGCTGGTGAAAACCAGATAAAGAAAAGAGTAGGATAGTGAAGTGCCAAGAGTCAATAATTGGTAATTTTTATTCTGTAATACTTATTCACACTTGTAGGTACATTAAATTTTAATCTTAAAAATATTTTTTTATTGATTTCTGAGAGGAAGGGAAAGGGAGAGAGAGGGATAGAAATCAATGATGAGAGAGAATCATTGATTGGCTTCCTTCTGCACATCCCACACTGGGAATCGAGCTCACGACCTGAGCATGTGCCCTGACCTGGAATTGAACCGTGACCTTCTGGTTCATAGGTTAATGCTCAATCACTGAGCTACACCAGCAGGGCAAATTTTAATTTTAAATTACTATTGGATATCTTAACATATACTGTATTGTATACAATGGCAAATTTGCCAAGTTAGTAGTATCTTTATTAAATAACTAGAGGATCTACGGCCATACCACCCTGAACGCGCCCGATCTCATCGTCTAAATAACTAGAGGCCCGGTGCACAAAAATTTGTGCACTCGGGGGGGAAGGTCCCTCAGCTCAGCCTGTGCCCTCTCACAGTCTGGGACCCCTCGGGGGATGACCATCTGCTGGCTGAGGCCTGCTCCCAAGGGGATTGGGCCTAAGCTGGCAATCAGACATCCCTCTGGCAGCCCGGCAGCCCTTGGGGGATGTTCACTTGCCAGAGAGGAGCAGACCTAAGCTGTAGTCGGACATCCTTAGCATTGCTGAGGAGGCAGGAGAGGCTCCCACCACCACCGCTGTACTGGCAGCCGTCAGCCTGTCTTGTGGCTGAGCAGAGCTCCTCCATGTGAGAGCGCCCTGACCACCAGAGGGCAGCTCCTGCATTGAGCGTCTGCCCCCTGGTGGTCAGTGTGTGTCATAGTGACCAGTCATTCCCAGTCCTTCTGCTGTTAGGGTCAGTTTGCATATTACTCTTTTA
>NW_005371168.1:709619-715748 GCF_000412655.1 Myotis brandtii
CCATCTTTGTTGGCAGTTAATTTGCATATCACCCTGATTAGCCAATGGGAGGCATAGCGGAGGTATGGTTAATTACCATGTTTGTCTATTATTAGATAGGATAGTTTATAACTTTCACATTCTATATAACTTATTAGAGAATATTCATCATAAAAATATAAAAGCAAGTCTTAATAATTTTTAAATATTATTTGCTGTGAATATAGCTAATATATTTATCAGTTATAACTTATCTCTAGTACAGTTAAATAATAAGCTAAAAGAAAACTCATATTGACTTACAATTTTTTAGAATATAATAAAACAATTTATTTCTACATATAGTTTCTTGGCGATCATTTTAGTGTGCAAAAATTCTAGTTCAAATTTGTTAGGAAATGAACTCTCCTTTCTATGCTAATCAGTTCTTTTTTGATGAGATTATTATTGCTCAAATCTACATATGACTCACCTATTTTTAGAATTTTTTTCAATAAATTCAGATATGAAGGTTAAACAAAACTTCCTCTACTCTCAAGATTCTTCTGGCTGGTCTAGTAATTAAATAAATATGAAAAAGATTAACAAGAGAAAATAGCCAAATCTAATACATATGGGAACCCTGCATACATGAGAAGTTCCAGAGTAGAAAGGGGATTGAGACATCCTGAGCTGGGGATGAGGCAATGCACTTTGGGCTTCACAGGGCCATTGCAGGACAGGAAGAACAGACATTCAGTGAAGAGAAGTTTGCTCTGCTGTAGGTAGGTCAAAAGAGATTATCTCTGATTATGAACAAGGCTCCTAGTTTAAGTTCTTTGGAGTACTTACAGGAAGGGGCAAAAGTTTTTCTTGAGCCTGAAGTTAAAACTTCTTTAACTCAAAGTAATTTGCATGCCACCGAGGCACCTCTTAGGATGGCTCATACTGAAGACTAAATATAATTTTTCACTGTATCTCTGTATTTTCTCCCTTTGTTATTTCCCCAGAATGTACCCTTGAGTTCTTACTACAAGTCAGGCAATGCCTTGAAGTCTCAATAAACTGAAACCTTTTAGATTTTTCTTGCTCAATCATTCTCACACTTACATGATCAAAAAGTTAAGTATAGATTCTCAGGACTGTATTCTCAGCATTAAAAGTGTTTTTTTTTTGTTGTTGTTGTTATTTTCATTGAGCCATGGCCTGGTGGCTCTGTTGGTTGGAGCATCATCTTGCTCACCAAAAGGTTGAAGATTCGATTCCCAGTCAGGGCACTTATCTAAGTTGCAGGTTTGATCCTGATTGTCATTTTTCTCTCTCTCTCTCAAATCAATAAAAACCTATTCTTGGGTGAGTATTATTTTTTTTTAAAGTGTTTCTTTTGTTGTATAGCATGCCTTCATGCAACAAACTACTTGGCTAATGATTAATAGTTTAAAATATTAGTCAAAGCACTCAGTTTAATATTGATGGGGCAAAGTGCAGTGTGTTAGTACACGTATAGAGAACTTTAAGATAAATTTGTCTTTCAGGGTATTCTGATTGTATGCAATTTTCATGTCATGTACTAAATTTTCAATTTAAACATCAGACATTGAGGAAATCTGTTAAATTATTACTTAGACATAACAGATAAAATAAGGATTAGAAAGGTAGGTACATACTACTAGTAAATCACAAAAAAATAAATGTCTGATTTTGATCCTATTATTTTAAATATTAACAATTAAAATCTTTACCCACTTTTATGTTCCAAACATAGTCCTAAGCACTTCTCATATGTATGTAATTGTTCAATGCAAAACAATGTAAGAGGAGGATATAAATAATTGACTCAAGGTCACATAGCCAATAAGGACTTGAACTCAGATAGCCTAACCATGAGTGCTCACTCTTACTTACTGTGCTGTTCTGTCTCTATGCCTTATGGCCTTTCCACTGCCTTTCCAGCCCCTTAGTGAATGCCAGGTACTCTCTTATCTATTTCTCTAATGTTCTCTAAAAGGCTTCTGTGAACCTTGTAAGTTCCTGGAAACTTCATCAGAATACATGCTTAGTGAAGCAGATAACCTCTTTTTTTTCAGGCTAGTTCTTTTCTTGGAACATTTTAAAGTAAGACACTAGGAGATTTGCAATACCTAAAACTTTTGCTGCATCTCTGTTACTGTGTAACCAGACCAATATTAACAATTAGAGCATTCCGCCTTCTCCATTATCTGTATTCTTTTTAGAGGAAAATATGGGCATAGAGGCACTTGGTACCAACAAGGTGATCCATTTTATTACTGCTTCTGGGTCAAAAATCATTGCCACTGCAGAGAGCCAATCTTCTCTCCCTTACCTCATATCAAAATGGTTTAATGGGCATATATCTTAGTGTTCTTCAGTGATCATATTACAACTATTAAAATTTTGCACAGAATATTCAACACTGATTTTTGTCTTTTCTCTCCCCACCCCTCATCCTTTGCATAGCCTAATTCAATATGAGGGCTGGTTATTCTTCAGCCTTTTGTTTGTATTTTTATATATCATAGATACAAACTAAGAACGTTATCATGGAAGGATGACAAGACCAAGAGATTTAGAAAATTTCTGAAACCCATTGTTTTATGTAGTGACTGCCATATGCTCTTCTCTGCTGAAAAAATGTTTTCCACATTTGCAAGCCATCACTTCCATACCCCTCTCAGATGCTTTTCTGTGTATTTGGAATTAAAGGAAAAACATATAGGCTCCTCCTGCTTGTATGTCATTATTCCTACTTTTACCTTGGGCTAAGGAATGCATTGTTCTAGATTCTCTCACACACACATTCTCTCTCTCTCTCTCTCTCTCTCTCACACACACACACACACACACACACACACACACACCAGAGGCTATCCTGGTTGGGAGGCCTCCCTTTCAAAGGTCTTGCATGATGCCCATGTAGGTTGTCTGCTTTACAATTCTGCAATCCCTTTCCTCCAGTCCACATTCCCTAAGTTTGAACACATCAACCTAGTCTCAGAAACCTAATTGTAATTCTTCTCGAAATGTTTCTGTCTTATAACTAGCTCAAAAATATAAAAATTAAAATCTAATAATTGCCAATGATTTTTCTTGGCTTCCACTATGACACTTCTCATTAGCTATGTCAGAACTCATGACTTGGTGCTCAAATGAGGGAAATCATTAAATTTAAGCAAAGTTCTGAAAAATGCTTCTTCTATCATTTATGCCACATTCTCATTCCTTTGGAGAAAACTATGCCAAGGCACTATTTTATTAAAGTTCAATCTCAAATCCAACCTATGTAATTAGCCTAAATATAGAGCAGTAGAAAACAATCCTGGCTACAATAATAAATAATTTAAAATCTTACAATAGTTTAAATATTTTATAATAGTTTAAAGCTGTGACAACACATGGCCAACAGGTGAATATAAAAAGGAATGCAAACATCAATCAGAGGTAAACCACTAGTTATATCCAATAGGGTAGAGTGGTGCAGAATTACACCTCCCTACGCCAAATGATTAAGAAATAAAATGTCCATCGGTGGCACATGTAAAAGCACCTCTGAAGTATGAGGTCCAAAATCAATATCCAGATGCTTAAACGTTTTAAGAAACACACTAAAGTACTGCCAAAAGTGAGATAATCCAGGCTGAAAAATCAGTTTATAGAATTTCTTTCACAATTATTTTAAACCTTTAATGAGTCCTTAAAAAGTTGGTGTTGTCCTGGCCAGTGTGGCTCAGTTGGTTTGAGGGTTGTCCCATACACTGAAAGGGCGCTGGTTGGATTCCTGGTAGCGGCATGTGCAAGAGGCAACCAATGGATGGTTGCCTCTCACACCAATGTCTCCTTCTCTCCCTCTCCCTTCCTCTCTCTCTAAAATCAATAAAACATATCCTTGGGTAAGGATTAAAAACAATTCTAAAAAAGATGTTGGAGCTTCTGAAATATTTAGTATATATTTAGAATAATTTTATCACAACAGGTATTAAAAAGTACACAGTACATATATTTTTCAATTGCCTTTGTTAGAAGACCCTACTCCAATGATCTAAAACAGGGGTGGGGAATGTCTGGCCCACTGGCTATATTAGGCCAGCAAAATGATTTGGTCTGGCCCTGCCAAGGCATTAGGGGTGAGTTAATTATATGTTTGACCAAATAAATCCAGGCTAATTTTCAACTTATAATAATTTTGTATGGCCTGTGAATGATGTTCTATATATATATATATATGGCCCTTGGCAGAAAAAAAGAATTTGCTCACATAATTGAAAAATTCAGAAATAGAGAAGGCTACAAATAAGGCTTTATCCGGCAATTTGGTCATATCACTGATTTCCATATGGCAGGAGAGAGAGATTTCTTTCATTTATTTTTTTAAAAAATATATTTTATTGAGTTTTTACAGAGAGGAAAGGAGAGGGATAGAGAGTTAGAAACATCAATGAGAGAGAAACATCCATCAGCTGCCTCCTGAACACCCCCTACTGGGGATGTGCCCGCAACCAAGGTACATGCCCTTGACTAGAATCGAACCTGGGACCCTTCAATCTGCAGACTAACGCTCTATCCACTGAGCCAAACTGGTTAGGGCAATTTTATTGATTTCTTACAGAGAGGAAGGGAGAGGGATAGAGAGTTAGAAACATCAATGAGAGAGAAACATCCATCAGCTGCCTCCTGAACACCCCCTACTGGGGATGTGCCCGCAACCAAGGTACATACCCTTGACCGGAATCGAACCTGGGACCTTTCAGTCTGCAGGCCGACACTCTATCCACTGAGCCAAACCGGTCAGGGCAAGACTTCTTTCATTGAACATTTAATAGAGAAATGGGTTACTCTTCACACACATAATCCTGAACCTGTCGCTACGGAAAGGAGAATTATATGCACTGAAAGTTTTAGTTGGACTACGTATATTAGTGCAGAGTTGAGCCAAACATTGTGAAAATGGGATTAGATAACGTAATCTTTATAAGACATCATGTGCCACCCTTAATGTTGAAGATGCTGTCATTCCCAATTTTTAGAAAGCAAACTAACCTTTGAGTGTACAAATAAAAAATCCTGGAAAGTGTTTCTAATTCAAAAAGAATAATAATGTAGGATAATATGTAATTATAATTCTGATAGAAAAGTTTTTTCTTGTTAATATTAACAATTTTGAGAATTGCTTTTAGCCTTTTTCTTTTGTGATTTTATTCTTTACCTTATCTGTAAATATGCATAGGTAGCATTTGGTCATTTGGTAGAAGTAATAAGATTGCTGAATAGCTACAGAACCTTTGCTAAGCAGGTCTATGAGTGCCAGATATTGATTTAGCATTGTACTGGCGCAAATCCATTTTAATTTGCTTTCCATTTTTATCTTCCTATGGGGGCTACATTTCTGCCTAGTGTGCTAGAAAATAAACTTATTGTTAATTATAGTGCTTGTATTTCTCCATACAGCTAGCAAGGGCAGCAATGACATTGAATTTTACTTTATAAAATAATGTCCATATAGAAAATTAATATGATTAGATTTTATACATGAGCCACATCCTTGTCATTTATCTCATTTCAGGAAAGATAAAAAAAGCTATATTCTACAGTCTAGAATGCAGCAATTCAAAACAGTCTTGGAAAGCTATTTTATATTTCAGCATATGCAATGTTACATAAGCACATGGCTAGTGTTGTGTGGGAGTGAAAAAATATGACATGATTTATACCCTTCCATTAAAAAAATCTTTGCAATAGGCAAAGTGTAGAACATTTTTTTTATTTCAGAATTATTATTAAGCTAAAAATAAAACTCACTATACATCAATAGATTAACCACAGTTGAGAGTCACTATAAATTTGAGAGTCATCAAATTTAAGAGTGGCATCTGTACAATCCTATGATATATTGAACAACAGATATTGCACTTTAAGATTATTGGTGAAATGTAAGTTGGTGGTCTAGTTCCATTTCCTTGCATGTACTTGCCCAATTTTCCCAACACCATTTATTGAAGATACTGTCTGTGGAGAGTGGCTATAGCGTTCGGACAGGATCAAGACTTGGACTGATTTGTGGCAAAGCCACATACAAGTCCCAGCTTGGAGGGCAAAGCCCTCCCAGCACAATTATAGCCAAAAGGCTATGGTTGTAAGCTTGACCTTGTAGTCTGA
>NW_005371168.1:715795-722067 GCF_000412655.1 Myotis brandtii
AAGGCTTGATAGAGTTCAGAGAATGGCAACAACAGGAAAGAAGCAGATTTGAAATTCACAAGAACATTGTAAACATCTTGCCCTTGTTTTGCTTTGTGTGATCTGACTATAAAATAAAGCTTTGGTTTACAGGTTGTGTCACTGTTTCCTCATCCAGGCATAGTGATCCACCTGGTCCCAACTGTATCTCTTGTCTGTCTTCTTTAATCATTCACCGCCCCTCCTCAGGTTCACCCCTGGCCATGCTGGACATGGTTCACTGTCTTTACTCCATTGTATGTTCTTGCCACCTTTATCAAATATTAATTTACCGTATAATCTTGGGTTGATTTCTGGGTTCTCTATTCTGTTCCATTGACCTTTATGCCTATTCTTATGCCAGTGCCAGGATGTTTTGATTACAATAGCCTTGTAGTGTAGTTTGATATCAGGTATTGTGACCCCTTCAACTTTGTTCATCTTTCTTAAGATTGATGAAGCTATTCAGGATCTTTTTTTTTTGATTCCAAATACATTTTTGGAATATTTGTTCTAAATCTGTGAAATATACCATTGGTATTTCAATAGGAATTGCATTGAATCCACAGATTGATTTGGCTAGTGTGGACATTTTAATGATGTTAATTCTTTTCATCCATGAACATGGTATATGCTTCCACTTATTTGTATCTTCCTCAATTTCTTTCTTCAATGTCCTATAATTTTCCAAGTTACAGATATTTTACCTCCTTGGTTAAATTTATTCCTAGGTACCTTATTTCTTATTGTTTTTGTTGTTGTAATAGTAAATTAGATGTTTTTTTTAGTTTCTTTTTCTAATAGTTTATTAGAGATGTATAGAAATGGCAGCAAGGTGAATTCACCCCATTTTTCAACATATTTGCCCAAACACGTAATTCCAAATAAAAAATTAATCTAGTCCCTGTTGTTTCTGGTTAAGTAAAAACAATAACATTTATATATTAAAAAGGAGGAAATATTTATGTGGATAGTACTTTTATTAACATTCGTTATTATATTAAGCTTTAGGTTTCTGTATGACAAATAATGTTAAATTGGATCCCTTTTTCACTCATTTTATAACATGTAATCTAAGCATGGTGGTACCTGCTATCTAGATAAGAATATGTAATACATTATGTCCAGTAACTTTTATTTACAGCAAATTATATAACTAGGCCTCTGGATACAGGTGTAAGTAAAGTTTTTTACATGTATAAGTTAAAAATAATTGCATATCCTCATTTTACATTGATAATAATGTTCAATTTAAGAAGTGATGGGATAGCCTGGAGAGTATAGAATAAATACAATACACAAGGTGGTACCATCAATGACTCAGCTTGAGGTGGTGATAAGGAGACCATGTATTTACTTTGGAGAGTGTTATGGGAAGCATTCACCTTGTGCTTCCTGATGTGATTTCTATACATTATTAGTTCTCTGTACTGGGAGCACTTTAACACAGAAGATGGAAACTCTCACCTTCTTTTGACTTGTTACCAGGCTCCAGCTGTGATGACTAACCCTTTTATTCCTACATGGCCTATAGAGAAATTCCCTGGCTGATTTCAGATTTCTTAATATATTTTCACAACAGAATGCTAGTAATATAGGTGGGAAGAATATAATGGAATAAAATTCTGTTTTCATTTCCTCCTCTCTAGGTATTTTCCAATGGTGGCAAGTTTCACTGTGGTTGCTGATAAAAATAAGAGCTACACTTCCCTGCTCTAAGCCAGCAAGGGGTCAAGATTTTAAATGGAGACATAGAAGTTTTGGGTTGCATATTACCATATCAATGAGACCAGTCCTGACCCCTTATCCCCTCTGCCACACGCATACATATTACAATTCAAATAATTTCTTCAAAACTCTGGATCCCTTTTTCTATCATCTATTTTTTCCACAAGAATTTATATATGCTATCATAATAGGTAAGGTATTATATTATTTTTTCTTGTCAATATCTCTACTATATTATCACTGTTATTTGTTGTTGTTCACTAATGTGCCTGGAATGGTGCCTGGCACATAATAAGCACCTAATAAATGTTAGGTTAGGTGGCTCATGAGGCGGCATAGGAAATAAAGAGAGCTGACTTCATACCCCCACCCCTCACCCAACCGCAGTATAAAGCAAAGTTCCCCCCTCCCTGTGGGCGCGAATCCATGGGCCCTGTCTTTGGGGTTCGTGGGTCGCCCAGGGATGCAGAATAAAACCTTCCTTTTTCTTTCTTTTCTGATTGACTCAGCTCTCTTTCCTACGCCGCCTCTTGAGCCACCTATAACCTAACAATAAATACTTGTCAAATTGAATAAATTATTTTGTAAATGTAGAACTCCCATTTGGCTGGAAGAAGCTTTAGTGTCTCCTTTCACACTCTTCAAAGTTGGGACAGAGTCAAGAACTTTTATGTCAATTAAATTATAAGAGAAGAGGACTATGGTAAAAAGCAATAGAATAGGTAGTTTGAAGTGTAGCCTTATAGCCATACTGCATCTTGATACTTAATAATTGTATGATTTAGGAAAGCTGCTTAACATCTCCATGCCACATTTTTTCATCTGATTTTTTTTCACATTTTAACTCAGCAGGATATAATGTGGGTAAACTATTTAGGTAATAATTACTTAGGTTAGGGCAAAAGTCAGTTTACAGTTGTGAGTACACAAAACACAGATTTTGTTCTTGTTAGTATTTATTATTATTTTTTCATTATTTTCCATATGAGCAACTGTAAGCCTACTTTTGCCCCACCCTGTACTTTACTCTTTGGGTCTTATTATCATTTTATTGCTTCTCACAGAGAGCTCAGCATAATCAATAAAGAAATTAAAAAAAAAGAATAAAAAGAAACCAACAGCACAATAATACTATACAGTATTCTGGATTTTTCAATTATGATTATTCTTCTTTATTTGGAGATATTCACATGGCAGCAAAATTAATCTCTTAATAGGAAAAATTTACTCCTGATTGACATTAATGATATTACACTATGAAAGCTGTTGTGAATGAACTCAGTGAACTAAAACAAAGGTTTTTTTTTTTTTTTTCTTTTTCTGCTTTCTCTTTTTTTTCCTGTCCACATTCTTTCCTCAGGGTATATTAAAACACAGTTGGCAACAGAAATATTGACAGACTATGTGGTTAGTTCTGGGTTTTTGAACTGTCAATTTCACTTGGGAATAGTAAAGTGTAAGACATTTATATTTAGAGTGTAAACTACAGAAATCCTTATATTTAGTTTTGACTTTTATTCATGCTTTATAAATTTTGTAGCTGTGAGGCTCATGATATAATAGTTTAATGTATTCTGTGATTCATTGCAACTTTGGAAAAGTAAGATACTTAAGAGCATTTGAGTTGGAAAGTTCCATTTTGAAAGTTTTAGGAAGTTAGTAGAAGATCTTATAGTAGAATATGACAGACTTGTATCAATTATATCAGGAACTGGGATACATACACAAGTCTGAGTTGGATAAGACAAATGAAAGGGGAGAAAATATAACATAATTAAATTTTATTTAGAAAATTAAAGTGAGTAAACTCATTTTATTACATTTTCTACAGTAGTGGAATATTTAGGAAATTTCTTTGAACATAGGAAGTAGATTTCATTCTTAATGTTGTGACATATTAAATTATTGCCAATAAAATATTTGCTATTATATGGAACTGACTTTATAACCCTGTCTAGTGAGCTTGAACAAAGCAGGAAAAAGGAGTATAATTTAAGGTGAAAAATAGAATAATGACTTCCTGACAATGGGAGTAGTTTTAAGAATGTGTTCCACAGATACTTAGCATTTATTAAAAGCAACTCCTTGGTACAGAAAATGTGTAATTTAAACTTTATTTTTAAATCCTTTAACTCATCAAAAAAGAAGTGAAGGCAGAGAGTATAGAAGTGGAGAAAAATGAGAATCTTCCTAGGCCAAGATCTAACCACTTAGGTAAGGATTACATTCAAAGTGCCAAACAGAAGACACCTAATTCTGGTGTATTTTTTTTCTTCTTTCTCTTGTTAAAGAGAAAATCACAGGCCCAAAATGGTGTCACTTGTGCTAAAGCCCTTGATACCAAACCTGAATTTTATACTTGACCTAATTGTTTCAACTTCACGCAGAAGCATCACCTTAATCAACCAGTCTGTAATTTTCTAGTCGACACAAGGAAGTAATCTGTCACCTGGGTCCTCCTTCCACAGCTCCCCAAGAAAGAAGAGGAAAACTGCACAATAAAAGACCTTTGCCAATCTCTTCCCCCCTAAAGAGCTCCTAATTCCTAATCTTGGTTTTGTTAATAGCTCCCTGGTCCCACCCCATCCTATTAAAAACTTTCCATTTTTTACAACCCCTCCTAGGGCCCACATAGTTTCTAGATGGGATGCTGCCCGATTTAAGAATGTCTTGATAAAGCTAACTAGTTCTTCAAATTTACTCAGAGGAAATTTGTTCTAACACTGTACTTTCTGTTTCTTTTCTGAAATCCCCCATTTGTTCTTATACATCTTCCCTTTTCCCCAGTAGCTCCTTAACAATATTTAAGAATGTGACTTTTAAGTCCTTATCCACAAATCTCAATTTCTAGGTTTCTGTCTCTATTTTTGTCTTGTGTGTGTGTGTGTGTGTGTGTGTGTGTGTGTGTGTGTGTGTGTTGATTATGGCGTGCACTGTTGTTTTTATGTGGTCTTTTTTTCTTTCTTAGTGTTTGTATTATAGACATTTTGTATAAAACAAGAGTAGAGCCTAATGTAAACAAGTTTTAGCCCCCAAAAGAGACTGCTGCTGCTGGGGAGGGAAATAATTATGTGGACAAGAGCTTATCACCTGACCTACTAGGCAGAATTCTAAGATGATCACCATGACTCTCTCCCTCCAGTGCACAAACTGTGTGGTCTTCCTCCCTTGAGTGTGTGTGGGAATATGAATATGATGGAAAACCACTCCTGCGGTTAGCTCACATTACGTGGCAAAAGGGAAGGATTTTTGTAGATGTATTAAGGTGATAAAATAGTTGATTTTGAAATAATCAAAAGGGAAATTATCTTAGGTGGGTCTGATTCATTCAGATGGGAGCCCTTTAAAATGGTCAGAGATTCAAAGGGAGAGCGATTCTTCTGCTCCCTTTGATAAAGTAAACTGCAGCTTTGTGACACTGCGAGGGGCCTCTGATTGCTGAGAGCAGCCATTGGTGACACCAGGCAAGAACACAGGGTCTTCTGTTTTACAACCTCAAGTACCTGACTTCTGTCCCAAACCATATGAACTTAAAGAAGTAAATATCCCGAGCCTCAGATGGAAGCCCTTCAGTAAAATGCTAATTACTAGTATATGCCATCAAGAATGTCAAATCCAGCTTATTTTAGTGGAATGAATGTCCTTATTTCTTCACAAATCATCCTGAAAGAAAGGCTTTATGCTTTGTAAAGCTTTCCCAAAGTCTTCCCAGGTATTTCTGAGCTTAGGTAGTTGCTTTCTCTTCTGCATTTGCATAATTTATATGTGCAACATACATAGCACTTAATTTCACCCAAAGACTGTTAGCATTTGTTTCTCTTCTGTGTGGTATTTAAAAGCACCATATGCTATATTTTGAAATTGTAAACTAATGTTTCTTTCATATAAATGGAAGTTTAACATTTGCAGGATACAAACATGTATGCCAATAACTTGTCCAAGGCACATGTAACCATCCCGAATAGACACATATGTATAGATCCCTGGACACAGGTCCATCCCCTGTGATCCCTGGAGTAGGACGAGGTCAGTTCTCCACATGAATAACCTGTCATCAGAACTTTGTCCAGAACTTCAATTCAGCTGCTACTAGAAAGTTCCCAGGACCCAAGGTGGGAATAAAGCATATACTATTAACTTGTGCCTCTGAGTGTCTGCCTAGTGGTCATCTTTCCTAAGGTAAACCTCCATATCATTGCATATGCCAACGTGTCTATTTTATAAGATAGAATTTTTATTTTCTTGAGGTAACACACTGTGTGAGTTCATTTTGACAGTGATTAGTTACATATAGAACAGAAATCTCCGCAAGCACTGTAATCTTATCTTTCAGTGTTTAGTTTATCAAAAATAACAGAGCTTATATTTTCATTCCTATTTTGTAGCAACAAAAGCAATATTGTATAAAACTACAGGCGATAACCAGGGTCCTCAGGCCGTTATGTATAGACCCCTCACCATAGGTGATTTGAATTAGAAGGTGAATGTAGAATTTGAAAGAGACCTTTGAGGACATAAAAAAACCC
>NW_005371168.1:722107-724251 GCF_000412655.1 Myotis brandtii
ATACACACACACACACACACACACACACACACACACACACACACACACACTGGAGCCCCTGGATATAGTAATAATTAAATTTTATAAATGGCACAACCAATTTGAATTGAAAAGTAAGGAAAGGATATTTAATACCACTGAGCCTTTAAATTACATAAGATGGAAAAAACTGTGTATTCAGCATAGAGCTTAAGTATTTTTTGTTTGTTTTATTAATCAATTTCTGGGTAGAGATGATAACAGGAAAGACAATTTATCCTCAAGGAAAGTGTCATATGGTGATACATGGATACCTGAAGAAAAAGAGAGAGATTGGCGTTTCTCTCTTTTTCTTCAGGTATCCATGTATCACCATGTGACACTTTCCCCTAGGAAAAGTGTCTTTCCTACCAGAAAGGATATATGAACCCCTATGTTCATAGCAGCACAATTCACCATACCTAAGACTTGGAAACAGTCTAAGTGCCCATCAGATGATGAGTGTATTAAAAACCTGTGATACATCTACACAATGGAATACTATGCTGCAGTAAAAAAAAGAAGGAATTCTCACCATTTGCAACAGCATGGATGGAACTGGAGAGCATTATGCTAAGTGAAATAAGCCAGTCCGAGAAAGATAAATACCACCTGATCTCACTCATTTGTGGAATATAATGAACAACATAAAACGATGAACTAAAACAGATCCAGGGATAGAGAAGCATCGATCATACCATCCTACCTCAGAGGGAAGGAAGGGGAGGGTGGGGGGTAAGGGGGAGAGATCAACTAAAGGACTTGAATGCATGCATACAAGCCTAACCAATGGACACAGACACCAAGGGGGTGAGGGCATGAGTGGAGAAGTGGGGGGGACAATGGGGGGATAAGGACTTATATGTAATACCTTAATCAATAAAGAAAAAAAAAACAAAGGGGAAAAAAAGAAAAAGAGAGAAAGGAGAAATTATACTTGATAGATTTTAAACAATAAAACAACAAACCCTGAAATACCTCTTAAACATCAATTTACTTTTTTATCTTTTAACCTTTTACTCAATGGGCATGTCAAAGTATCATTTCTCTGGGACATAGATACTGAAAAACAGAATTTTGTCAAAAAATAAAGGAAGAAAACAATTTTTCTTCCTTATTGTGATTAATTTTATTATTATTTGGTATCTAATAAAATGCTACCAATATATATATATATATATTATTGATTTTACAGAGAGGAAGGGAGAGGGATAGAGAGTTAGAAACATCCATGAGAGAGAAATATCAGTCAACTACCTCCTTCACGCCCCCTACTGAGGATCGAACCCACAACCAAGGTGCATGCTCTTGACCAGAATCAAACCCAGAACCTTTCAGTCAGTTGGTCTACACTCTATCCACCGAGCCAAACTGGTTAGGGCACAATTTCTTATTTCTTGTTTATGTTTGGGAGTGTTTCTTTTCCTCACGTCTTTTTTTCATGCATGATTCAACATAGATATTCCTCCCAGTCAGCACTTTCCTACAAGACAGCCATGCATCGCTTATCTTCATGAACTTTCAATAGTCTCCAGGCTACTCCTCTCCCAGGGGTATGGAAGGAGTCATTTCATCCACAGATCACACACAGGATATCATCAGTAGTGTTCTTAAGAAAATATGTTTCTTTAAACAAATAGGTTATGAATGCTTCAACAGAATATGAAATAGCAGCCTTCCTCAATTCCTAGATAAGGTATCCAGGACGATTGCCATTTCTGACCACATTATGAGGGTACCAGAATTTTCTACATTTACCCTTAAGGATTCTAGTGTCACAGTCCACATGTTCTGCTTCCTACTAGCTTCTTACTTTTTAGGGACCAGGATCTGTATGCATCTTACTAGATGGACTAACAATCCCCGAATGTTTATATAGCAAAACAATAAATAATTTAAGCTTTCTATGCCATTTGTCTCTGGATCTATTTTTGTTTCTCAGTTTATGTTGATCATTATATCCCACATATGAGTGAGATCATGTGATATTTATCTTTCTCCGACTGGCTTATTTTGCTGAGCATAATGCTCTCCAGTTCCATCCATGCTGTTGCAAATGGTGAGAATTCCTTCTTTTTTTACTGCAGCATAGTATTCCATTGTGTAGATGTATCACAGGTTTTTAA
>NW_005371168.1:724404-724865 GCF_000412655.1 Myotis brandtii
AGTTCCATTTTTAGTTTTTTGAGGAAACTCCATACTATTCTCCACAGTGGCTGCACCAGTCTGCATTATTCCCACCAGTGCACAACGGTTCCTTTTTCTCCACATCCTTGCCAGGACTTGTCCTTTGTTGATGATAGCCATTCTGACAGGTGTGAGATGGTACCTCATTGTTGTTTTGATTTGCATCTTATGTATGATTAGTGGCTTTGAGCATGTTTTCATATGACTCTCGGCCTTCTGTATGTTCTCTTTCAAAGAGTGTCTATTTAGGTCTTTTGCCCATTTTTTGATTGGATTGTTTATCTTCCTTTTGTTAAGTTGTATGAGTTCTCTGTAAATTTTGGATATTAAACCCTTATCTGAAATAGCATTGGCGAATATGTTCTCCCATGCAGTGGGCTTTCTTGTTGTTTTGTTGATGGTTTCTTTTGCTGTGCAGAAGCTTTTTATTTTGATGTAGT